>NC_087205.1:90760615-90790615 GCF_015104395.2 Macrobrachium nipponense | reverse complement strand
GCAAAAGGAATCACAAGAAATGAGTCTGTACTTGGGAAGGGAAAGAAAGAGCAGAATGGTTTAAAAGATGGAATGATACACTGGAGTGTTAAAGCACATTATTGTTTAGACTTTTGAGTCGAGTTGAATATAGAATTTAGGTCAAAGGCCAAGCACGGGGACCTGCGAGGTCATTCAGCACTGAAATGTGAATTAACTGTAAAAGTTTTGAAAGGATTAACAGGTGGAAAACCTCGCAGTTGCACTTTGAATCAAGTGTTAGGAGAGGGTGGAAAGTAAGATAGAGAGAATATGAAAGGAGGTACAGTAAGAAAAACGAAAGTGGTTGCAGCTAGGGGCCGAAGGCATGCTGCAAAGAGCCTTAAGTAAATGCTTACAGTGCAACCGCATGAGGTCCACTGACGGCAATAACCTCCCTACGGAAATTACGGTTTAGACGTTTGATCAAGTATCTATTATGGATGGAAAGAAGATTTGATAGTTTAGATGCATTGGTAAGTCAAAGAAGGTACAACTGATAAGTTATACTGGAAGTGGATGGAGTCTGAATACTATAATCAACGGAGAAAAAGTTTTTGATGCAATCTTTAGCTGTAAGCTGGAATGTATTTGTAAGCTTGTAATATATAGAACTTCATTCATAGGCAGGAAATTAGAGTTGCCCTATACTAATGGTAATATTTGCAATATTAGTTGTGAAATACCATAACCCTACTCATAGATAACATTTGTTTATAAAATAATTACGCTATTTGGCTTACTTTTCACTGTCATTTATATCATAACTGCTCTTTTCTGGATGAGAAAGGTTTAATTGGAGTAACGACAGACTTGACAGAAATAGCTTATTCAGCTTGATGTTGTCTGAACCAGAGATTGTAATATCTTAAAATAAAAAAAGTAGTGCATGCGTCCGTTAAGTAGTTGATCCTCAAGATTTTAACAGATAAATATGAGTAATTACAGAGCTAAAACTATGTTAATTCCGTGGAAAAAAAGTGTGATTTCGGATTCGTGCACCAGTCATGCTATGTCATATAGCTTGACATTCTGTACTTCATTAAAACTGAATATGATTATTTCAAGTTTTATTAAATTTCCTGGAAAAAGAAAAAGGAAATTCGTTAAGTATTTGGAGGATTACTATAAAAACGCTTCATTGATTCTTTTGAATTATTTACTGGATGCTTAAATCTTGAATTTAAATCTAAATCATTTCTTTGAAATAATAAATGAATCAGGATAATGTTAGGTAACGGGAGAAAAATTATGAAATTTATAAGATAAATGTAATGCTAAATATCAAGACATTATCGAAGCATCGAAAAACTCTGACAAGTAAAAATGTGGTAATGATTTTGTTTGTTTGTTTGAATGGTGTTTTTACGTTGCATGGAACCAGTGGTTATTCAGCAACGTGGGTAATGATTTTGGCAACTACTCTTTGTAGGATTGTAAGACGATCATGGCTTGGGTAAATTGTAGCAATTACAACAACTGTCCCGTGCTCAACAACAAGTAAATTCACTATGGCTTTTTATTCGTTCGTGCATACATACCCTCATCACCAAAGACGAAACCGGAATTCAAGTAAGCACCTTCTACGCGACGGCCAAATGCACGGTGGGCAGACACTGTTACCAATTTTGTGGGTGGATGGCGACCACGAGTGTGGTCCAAGTCATACAGGTTCGCCTGCCTGTAGTACTTACTGCCTGCGCTGGACTGTTTGACTCCTCAGATTACCCGTCGTCTCTTTCCCCCTCGAGTGGAAGGGGTTTAAGGGTGACCCAAGGGTGACCCATGGCTAGATTCCGAGGAGGGTCGATCCATGACCAGATTTCGAGAAGGACCATGGAGTTTCAGATGCATCCGAATATGGTATCGGAAGGAAGATTCTTTTTTTTTTTTTTTTTTTTTTTTTTTAATGCTTATATAGTATTTTAATAATGCTAGACTCTCGGGGAATAACGTTCTACTCATTAAAATGAGTGGCTACATTTTCGGGTTACTCTTTGAATCACTGGAAAGTAGACTGTATTTACTTTTGTCCATAGCATTGAATCGATTAGTCTGAAATAAAGGCAGTGTTTTTGTTTTTATAGTTAATGAAAGTTTGCAAAATATTGCAGTTAACTAAACTCCGATGATCATAGATAATGAGCGAATGACAACTGAGTTTTTAGACGGAGTTTATTGTACAGCCTCTTGGATTTCATTTTTCCGTGCAAACCCTAACACAAGCAGCAACCTAATGCTTATTAATTGCTTTGACTGCCGTCTCGCCCCAGGATTCACTCTGACAAACTATTCACCTATTAAGCCGTAAGTCAAAGATGCTAAAGTTTCCGAGAAATACACCACTGCGCACATCTTGCAAACACTCCGACAATTTCTGGGCGCCCATGATAATATCAGCTGATCAGTTTTGTTTACTTTTTCCTACGGCTACTCGAAACCAACGAGTTCCTAGTGTGACGATACAACACTTTTGCTCGCGAGCACCGGCTGGATGCTGGCCAAAACCGCGAGCAAGAAATGACTCGTGTGATACCAGCTTAAGCTTTTTTTTTTAAAGCTAAATTTTCGAAGGCTACGATTAATTTCGTGCTTGTTATTTTTTCAGTATTTTACAAAAACCGGAATATTTTGATGCTGATATTATTCACAAGCAATACCATTATCTTTATGAATATAATTTATATGGTTTTTACAATATTTAGGGGATTATTAATCCGTGACTTTTTTTTTGGTTTTTGATAGACTACTCTGTTCCACCTATCACTTTTAAATGAATCTTTTACCCATAAAATGATTCACTTGATCCTTTTATAAATATACATTCTAATTTAGATGTGTCCTTCATTAGTCTATACATACTATCCAAAACCTAACTACTTCAAAGTTGTATCATTAATTAATAAGCAACTACCAAGCTTTTCTGCAAACGAATAGTTTTAATCTAAGTAGTAAGTATTACCAAAGCTTGTTTTTACATCAAGCATACTCTAGGTAATGGAGTTTATATTTAGTCAACAAACGCCGTTGGAACCATAGATCCTAGGTCTAGAGGAAACAGGCGAAACGTTTTCCTATTTGGAAAGAGCTTGGACACAGGAGAAAGCAATTAGACCCCATGACGTCACTTTTCTTAATAAAAGGTCTGTAATAACCTATCATTCCTAAGAATCTTCTTAAGGCTTTCAAGTCACTAGGAGCTGCATACGCTACAATTGCCTTTATTTGACCTTCCTGCATACGCAGTCCATTTTCACTAATGACATGTGCTAAATACTCTAATGATCTCATCATGAATTGACATTTCTTAATTTTTATCTTTAATCCTGCACTCTTCAGTCTTTCTAACACTATTTCTCATGTCTTAAAGTGACTATCCAAGTCCTTACTAGAAATGACTATATCATCTAAATACACTTAAACATCCTCTATATCTCCTAAGATCTGGAGCACCAATCGGGTAAAGGTTAATGGGGCTGATGTAAGACCAAAGGGCATGACTTCAAACTGTAAATGTTCCTTATGAGTACTAAAAGCTGTTAAAGGCTTGGACTCTTCATCTAAGAGTACCTGCCAATATCCACTGAGGAAGTCTAATGACGTAAATATTTTTGCTCCACCTAATTGAGCTAACATATCATTCATGACAGGCATTGGCATTCCATCTGGGATGGTGTGTGAATTTAATTTTGGATAATCTATTACCATTCTCCAACTGCCATCTTTCTTTGGAAGTAACAAGAGAGGTGAATTATCCAGTAACAAGAGAGGTGAATTATATGGTGATTTAGGAGGTACTATTACTCCATCATTCTTCATTTCGTCAATTAACTGATCTACAATCGGTCGTTGACTTATTGGCAACTTATAGTTAGGTAATAGAATGGTTTAGTTCCATCTTGTATTAAAATCTTATGCTGCAAAGTATCTGTTCTTCCTAACTTATCTTGTTCTAAAGCAATGACATTTCTGTACCTCTCCAATATTTGTAGCAATTTATTTCTATTCTGAGGAAAGCCTGTTTTATTTACTTCTTTTTCTAAAAATGAACTTTGTTCTGTGCAAGAGAAGAATGCTTTTTCACCTAGTGTTAGTAAAGGATTATTCACTACAATTCCGGTACAAAACTCTATACCAGACCTTAGTAATAGTCTTTTGTCTGAGTAATTCTGGACGTACGTCTCGCAATTAGTACCATTCATGTGAACTAGGGAATTGTCCATCCTAACAGTCAGGTAAGTCTTCATTAGTTATCTCTGAGAAATAACAGACATCCGTTTGATCTGAACTTTCACCCACTAGTATTGTTGAATTTAATTCAGTCTTATTTATTTTTCCTAATAACAGGATTTCATTGATATATTTTTCTTCTTTACCTTCGTCCATTATGAGATATGTACAATCAATTTCTGATTCATCATCATCTATTATCGAGTGCTCATAATCAATCTGTGATTCATCTTCATCAATTTGTTCACATGCAATAATTTATTCACATGCAATAATTTGTTCAGATGCAATAATTTGTTCAGATGCAATAATTTGTTCAGAGCTCTGAGTATCAAGGCTTGCATTGTTAATGCTATTTATTTGTGCACAATCTATCATAGAATTATTCCTGGCTAATGGCATTTCTTCAAAAACTGTATCTCTACTACTTATTTCACTATTATCCATTAAATCTGGGCTATCCGGGCTAGCATTATTATTCATCTTAGTTTCTTGGATGTTCGTTCTCTAGAAGATGTCGTCTCAGATAAATGATCAGATTAATGAAAGACTTTCCTTCTTTTAGCTGAAAACAAACATCTATCTCTGCGTTGCAAATTGATTTTATTTTCTCCACAATCTAAAACATCATTCACTCTCTTCATAGCTTTATAAGAAAACAGAGCTTGAGTAGGATAAAAACATTTCTTCTAATACTACAAACGCTTCCTTAAACTGTTTTGTCTAAAAATCTCTATATCCAGTGTAACCATTACCAAAAAAAGCATTAATCTGTTTTTATTTTACTGCTATTCCTTCTTTATAGTTCTACCAGGACATTGTATTTCTGAACCTGCAAAGCCAAAAAATAAATTTTTTATTAATGTTTGTTTATCTATAATATTTATTGTACTGCCTGTATCTAAAAGTATTGAGCATTGTTTACCATTATTTCTTGTTTGGATGATTGATAAATCTTCTTGGCATATTTCCTTATCCTGCAGTTCTGGAGAACATTTTACAACAGTCACCGTTAGTATATTCTACCTTAGAACATAAGTTGGCGAATGAAAACTAAGATCTGTGTTTCTAAGACTATATTTATTTACTCATTCCATGATACTGTATAATATCAATCGTGCTTACAGTGTTCCAGCTCGCGTGAAAAACTGATAAACATTTCCATAGCATTTTCAGTTTTTAGCAATATTAACTTTTTATGTATTAGTGAATGTTTCTTTAAGATTCTGTGTAGAAAAATAATTTTGCATTAAAGTTCTATAAATCACCAATTACAAATATTCATCAAAACTACATTTACAGGTCTTTGTGAAATGCTTACAAATGCTATCTAGCAGAATGCAGCTATCTTTTATGTGAAATAGAAGTCTTTATTTCACTTCTGAAGTAAAATGTAAGTAGAATCTTATTTACAGTAAAACCTGACAACTATGAATAAAGTTGTTGTATTCCTGTTGACTTTGAAGCCACTTAGAAGTGGAACTACATTTTAAGGAAATTCCTAACACGAGCATTTAAATAACAAACAAATATCTATCCTAACAACTATGAAAACTACAATTGTTTGTGGCACTTTACCTTATCAATGTCTAACTCCTCAACATCACACATTTGACAATGAGAATCTAAAGTAACCTTTTTATATTTAATTCAGTGTTTCATTATAAGCATTAGACAGGATGTTTCTGATCAACAATATTCCAAATCAAGGGCCAATTAAATGGGTTTATATAAATTTTGGCGTATGCTCCGCCAATGATCCCTTCATTAAAGAATGAGGAATCTTTATTTGTTCGAACTAGCATACAACAGCACAAAAACAACAAGATGAATAAGAAGAATCATGCGATAATACAGTATCCGTGTAATTTTGTTTAGCAAGCAAATCAAACACTGTGAATCAATATCATATTTTGACATATAATTGTTCCCAGCAAAGTGCATCAGCATGAAGGAAGCTTCTTAGACACTTTGGACAAGTCCATTCAGAGGTCCTCCAATTTATGAACCAGTTTCATGTTCTGCCTTCAGAGAAAACTGGGATTTTACTGATCAGCAACTAATTTTTCGAAAAAAAAAATCATCTATGCACTTTAAAATTCAGTTTTTGACGTCGTGCCAAACATTGTGAGACTGCAACATCGCCAGTCAGTCCTTCGCGCCATGAATTCAACCCAGAGATATTTTCTGTATCTGCAGAACGTCCTCATCACTGATGACAAAAATGTTGCAACCACAGGATATTAGGAGAAATTTCAAACTTTTATAACGCGGTATAAGCAAGCTCTCAATTAGACTGTTTCTCATTCAGAAAGGAACAAAAGTCTTGGGGAAACAACCGGGATCTAGCGTCCAAAAAAGGACAACTAAGTCTCGGGCAAAATCTCAACAACAGACCAAAAGAATCTTCATCACTACAAAATTAACATAATAACATCAACAAGTAAAAAAATAATTGTTAATCCTAAATTAATTTCTCAAGAATTAATGAAAAAGACTGTCCACTGATTAGAGATCTTAACTTGACCCAAAAAATTCTTTAGTTGATTTCCATGTGGCACAGCTGCAGCGCACAAGTCAATTGAGTAAATGGACTACTGCCGTCAGGGTTGCAAGCTGAATCGCTCCATCGCTGGATTGTGACATAGCGTCCCAATATGGGCTGTTCTTTGGTGAAGACGATCTCCAGTCCGGGTGAGGGGGTCCAGGGAAGAAATCCAAACACCTCGTACTCTGAGAAGTTCGCCTCGGTCTTGTTATCGATCCCCACAGCGCACTTCAAAGTTGTAGTAATTAACATATAACGAATTTGTTTGTAAGAGAAGTAACATCCTATGAATTGGCCTCACGCTGCGTAAATCCAGCTTAAAGTAAGGGTTGAAGTAGTCTGAGCTTAGATAACAGTCGTCAGAGGAGCCAAAACGATAGATCCCATCTACCATGTTTTCGAGCTTTCTTAATGGAAGGTCAATCCGAGCCGGTGCCCCTTCTATGCCCGCCCCGACGGCATAGTCTGTGACCTTCCTCGTGTAGCAGGCAACAGCATCCTGGGTATTCTGCTCTTGATACCCACCCACAACATACATGTTGTAGAGATAGCAAAAGTCAGTAGACGAGGGAATGAGACAACAAAGATTGCACCAACTCACTTCTAGACATGATGTCAAACAGGTGTATTTAGCCAACCGAGCAGGAGTCTGCTGCTGTATGAACTTGGATCCATTTTGTTTTGCAGTCGGCAGCAGCGACTGAGAAATGGACACAAACCGGAAAAGGCCTCCTGATGTAGAAGCCGTTGCACTCACGACGACAACCAGTGATGTAGCCAGGGACAAAAGCCGCCTTCCATTCCATTGTGTTCATGAGTCAGTACTCTTGCACAGGCAACAGGGGGTGGGGGGGAAAATGAGGTTTTAAGAGACGTTATCGATTCCAAACTTTAAGACCCAAATATTTCCCGGATTTTCAAAAATTTGGTCCAACAGAGGATTAGACCTCTGGAGTAGACGAGGTTTCGGCGACTATTGGAACGCGCTGCAGAAAAACGGGAATTTGTAAAGGGAACTTATCGATTAACCTCAAATATTTTTCCAATACCTTGCGCATAGTAGAGAAAAAATTTCCCAATTAACTTTTGCACGGAAGCTCTAATGGAATGAATGTAAGCTGAATCATTGTATACACAGGTTAAGTCATTTGTTGGGGGAGGGGAACGGATTAGCGCCCCAAAATCTGGGTACACTGCAAGGCAGAGATCACAACAGACACCAGACAACTATTTAATGTTCATTATAGGTCATTGCTTGGGTCACTATCATATCAGACGTTGAAGAAGTTTTTGTTACTTCTTCAACTAGACATTGCAATTTGCAATGATTTAAGAATGCCAGCATTCGTGCGGTATTTTGGTGCTATTCAAATGGCAGAAAAAATCACGGCATCTCATTTTTTTTTCCATCCCTCAAGACCTTGAAACAAGATAAACATCGATTGATTTCCTGTCGAAGGAAGACGAATTCAGTCCCTCTACACACCGAATATGCAGTAAGCATTTTGATGGAAGTGAGTATATGCAGAGATTAAAAGCTGGACTTCTGCGTTAAGATGCTGAAGGCCAGGGACGTGCAGAGAACTTCTTCAGGGCAGGTGTTTCAAGTGAAAAAAAGGGCAAAAATATAGAAATGAACGAGGCTAAATATATAACGGCTCAATATTCTTTCAAATTTATCTAAACTAGTCATTAATAATTCAAGAAAGAGATAAACATGACTGATATCATAGGTACCAGTGGGCTAATGTTTTATATGAACATAAAATCTACAGTACTGACTACCAGTAGAACTAGGATTTCACAAAAGAAAAATTATAATTATTACTTTTACCATAAATGACTGCAAGAAATCAATCTGTATGATCAATACACTTGGCTAACAACCAGACCTTATCATTTTATATTTATAAGAGATCCCTTCTGTGCGCCATTTCTTGAATATGCTGATAATTCACTGTTGTTGATTGTGATATCCTTTTCAACTGCTAGCAACAAAAGATCAGATAACCTCTCCTCACTGGACAGGCTGCGTAGCTTTGTCTTCACCAGCTTGAGTTTGGAGAAGGTCCTTTCCACTGTTGCAGTTGTGACGGGTAGAGTGGCATAAATTGTTAAGAGTTCAAGCATAAGTGGCAATATCTCCTGGACATATTTTCTTTCATCAGGTTTGAGCATTGTAGCTGCAGTTGTTGTGGCAGACAAGGAAATGAGGAATAGAAGATCTTTTAAATTCCAACCGTAGCTTGTCTACTTCTTCTAAACTCATAAAACTGGCATAATTTTTGCAATGACTTGAAATGCCTCCCTTCCTTCACAGATTTTTTCACCATCTAGTTGGGTATTGTTGATTTCAAAAATCGAAAACTAAATATCACGTGCAGCTCAAGAACTTAATTGGACACATTATGCAACGATGAAATGAAACACAAGCTGTATGTGTCTCATTCAGTAGGTTAATGGCCACCTAAATGAATCATACACCGGTACCTGTACCGTTCGGCGTTCCAGCCCCACATACTGACCCCGTTCCTATTGTCCTCTCCAAATCTATTAATTTACTCGACTTGCTTGGTCCACTGTCTCTCTCCCTCTTTTTGTTATTACACTTTTTTATAGCTAAAAAAGGAGTCAAAGCCTTAATGCAGAGGCAATACCGAGTATATAGCAGAGATTAAAAAGCTGGACCTTCTGCGTTAAGATGCTGAAGGCTTAAGTTGTGTCTGAGATGATTTTGTCACCACAGATTCGGGTAAGAGATGCTGCGCTTCCCATCCCTCCCCTTCAATCCCCAAGAAAAGGATGACTGCATTCCAGTGAAGCAGGAAAGGTCTGTGCATCTTGGGAAAGAAGTTTCTCTCACTGGAAATAATTGCAATTCTAGCAATGCATGCCATGATTGTGGTGTCTAAAGAACCGTTCAACAACTAGAAAAAAGAACGAATCAATTGACGAAATGTCTCGGAATCCATTGGAAAATGAACTCTTGTGTCTGTCGTGATGTTTGCTTTTATGGATGAAGATGAAGACATAACCGAAGAAGAAACTACAAATATTAGGGCTTGTGCCTTGTATGATAAGGCGCCCTATGAGGTAATGTTAGACTAGCGATAATCTATACGCTAAGTCGGTTGGTATTGCACTTCCATCTTCAATGGAGTGTCTGGGGTTTTGTAGATCACTTACGAAGTCGGTATTATCTTTACGACGATGTGTTAAACTCATGGTTCGGTGAGGTTCTTGTAGAAAACACAAGGTATAAAAATAGTATATTCTTCTGAAGTTTTACATGATGAAGATCAGGTATGATCCGTAACAAGTCTTCTTATATGGACGATTAGCTTGATCGCTTCTGCCAATGATGATGGCTAATCCTATTCCTCTACATGATAAAGCTTAGGTAAAGAGGTACAGGTCTTCTAATGACGATAGCTAACTCTGTTCTGCCTGTCTACCATCTCTGTTACAAGTTATGAAGGAACAGACAGTAGTTCGAACATATGAACATACTATCAGATGACATAGTTTCATACGAACACACAATCGAATGAGACACGCTACAGATCACGTAGGCCGTTTGAATAATAGGTCGGGGTAGTTGTCTCAAGCAGGGAGCTTGGACTAATGTTTATAAACAATTGAATGACTACAGGTGACGGCATGTTATCTTAGCTTACATACTTATTGTATACGTCATCTTTAGCGTCTCTAGTCTGATCACATTCCTGCAAGCAATCTGGTTGACCTCTTTAGTTTTAGATTTTTATATATATGGACTAACATTCCATATTTTTATTATGTAAACACTTACATTAGCTCGGTCAGCTACCAAAACCAACCACTGAATATTACTCAAACTTGACTTGCATTTGACTTATAGGAGTGTGATACAGACACTATGTGAATATATATATATATTAGTAAATAAAAATTCATGGTGTACATGAATTGATTCAAGTAATAAAATATAAAACAATGATATTGGTAAATAATAGTGATCACAGGATATATAATGATACAGTTTTTCACTTCATCTCTTTAAGATACTTATGCTACAGAAAATACTAATGTACTCTGATAATTGCATAGAATGAAGATTAACATGATAAAAATCATATTTTAACTGATAAAAAATTTCATATATGAATTGATAAAATTATTAATGATTATGCTGATTGATTCGTTGATTTTTATGCTAACTGTTATGTATCTGATTCATTAATCAATATACTAACTCATAAATAACTGCAGATATTGGTAAGATAAGAAAAAGGTAACATATTGATTAGAGGGGCTACCTGATTTGTTCATACATATGTATATGGATTCATATAAATTAATGATTAATATATGTGCACTTTAAATAGATTCCTATTGCGTACACGCAAAGATATATTTAGATTCCGTTATTTATGATCATCTATATAAGAGATTCCTATTGCGTACACGCAAAGATATATTTCGACTCTGTTATTTATGATCAATTATATATAGGATACATGATACTTTATATATATAGGATACATGACCGAGGTTATACTACTACACTTTTAACTAGCTTTCGAACAACTTTTCGTCCATTACACAGTTCCAGACAACCACCTTTAGCCAAATGAAACGGCCTTTTTCAATGGTTAAAACAAGGGGAAAATTTGCCTGGGCGGGTCCAACGTTCCATTTTGCGCTCATACTTATTCTCTGCATCCTAAGCTACACGATTACGTTCGCGATGAATAAAAAAACATCCCAGCACGAGTCCTTCGCCAGCAAAGTAGAGTTGAATATCCTTCGGGTCGTAATTGTCGGAAGTATGTCCCTTTTGTAGTCGAATTCCGACAGCCGCCGGAGCGTTCCGCATTAAAACGAGATTAACGACGAGATACGGTGTCGGTCGAAGAAGTCCATGAAATTCCTTTCACATTGTAGGCGGTTGTTACTTGACTGTAGTCGTCCGCTGCGACGAACGATTTTTTGAAAGTTGCTATGTGAAACTCTCGTACTGCAGGATACTGTAACCGGTTCCATTAATCAGCCTGCAAGTGAAATTTATACTTGTCACAAGGGCAAAGTAAATTCAGACGACATCCAAATACAGGGGAGGGGAGAGAGCCATTTAGACCACTTAACCCACATGAATTCGCTGATATTTCGGAATTCAAAAGAGTCCGCTGTACAAACTTTTTTATCCATGGCATTAACAATGAGTGAACCTATCCAGGTCTATGATGACTTGTAAAAATATCCAGAATTATAAAAAATAAATAGATATCATTACGAATCTCAAAGAAAATTCGATATTACTGGTAGTAAGTTACTAGACAAAGAAGTGGAAAACGGAGCTAATTGTAAGATTGCCAGGCAACATAAGAGTCAAAGAGAAGATTAATCATGATCCTATGTGCCCTAACAAAAGTTTCATATTTCAATTTTCTCGTGCGCATCCTCTGAGGTTAACTTTTTAAAACATTATTAATAGGTAGGAGATGCAACGAAAAAAAACCCACTATGTAACTAATTTCTATATAAACTTTGGGTTTTCCAAGAAAATTTTGACATTTTCCCATGAATGTGATTTACTTGATGTAATAGGCTAATGTTGGCAAGTAAATATTTCTTATCCACAACTTGATAATTCTAAATGTCCGTTTACCCATGTCATAAGCTGAATTATTGACTCTAATTGTCTATGAGGTTCAGAAAAAAAAAATTAATTCATTTGTTGTTATAGAAATTCTATTTGCTTATATTGTTCATTAATATTAAATGATTACAAGTCCTTAACTAATTGCATTACACACACGGATAAGAATATGTTATGTGGCCTGTCATGTGACCTATGAACCACATGTGAAGTTCATGAGCTGAGCATTCCTTTCTCCAGTCAATCTGCTTTTGCAAGCAGAGACGACACACAGATGAAGCCTGTGTAAGCAGATTATTGAGGTTAAAAGGAACAAATGCTGATACGGCAATGATGACGTCGTCACTTGGCAGGAGATTGCTCTCAGCCAGCTAAGAGTTACGTTACTTGCTGTAAGAGAATACGACTTTAGTTATTTTTTCAAATGATATTTTAGTGTTTTAATTCTCCACCCGCATGAGAAGAATGTCTGAAAAAAAAAAAAAAAACAAAAAAAAAAAACAGTACCAAAAATTGAACAATATATTAGTTTCATGTTGGCATTATGTTAAATAAATATTCCTTATTCAAACTATATGAAAAAGGTTTCCATACGAATTCTATATATATTATTAGCCCTGTATAAGATTCATATAGGATTATTCCATAGATAACATTTTCACTTCTAGACTTCCTGACTTAAAATCTCTTTTATTTTATTTATTTATTTTATTTATTATTAGTTTATTTATTTATTTATTTATTTAATTTTTTTTTTTTCATTGACTACGAATATAAATCACCGGGACAGACAATATGTCAGTAGATTTTTTTTGGATATGTTGTTTGAACTTTTAGCTTATTTGTCATTACTAAGCGTTAAGTTAGAGTTCAAATCTTTACGCATATATATTTGGATATTTAATTATCTATGGTTACGTTTTGCTTATTGATTTTATCGTGATTCCTTTTTTATTATAATTTGTAACCCTTCCGACTTCTTACGGAGTGTATTATATTGACTCCACTTGTATCCATATTTATTTTATTTTTTTATATTTATTTATTTATATATTTTTATATATATTTGATAAATTAATGGTTGGCTTGAATATGTGGAAAAGTGTTCTAGCGGCGTACCGTATAAGGCTACTTGCGGCATCAATTCTATAGATACAAGATATAAATGATAAAGGTATTAAAACCGCGAGAACCGCTATAATCCGGTCGCATCCAATATCACGAGTTGTAACTCGTAAGACATTGACACTTCCTATTTAATATGCGTTATTCTACCAAACCGATTGACTCTGGGTGATAAAATATATTATTGGTTTTCTTAATGGAAAGGAATTCACACAACGTGTTAAGGAGATTATTATTGATTTACACCACCCGAGTCAGATTATCATGTGTTGAATTCCATGTTTACTGATTTAGCACTCATAAATATTCCTAACGCACTCAATTGCGGTGTTTGTTTTTAGTGCTATTAATTCTATATAACGTGTCAAGGAACTATTAACACTAAGAAGTGTTTATTCCCTCTGTCAGACTCGTAACTCTGTTAATAATTCTAAGTATATTCTTTCAAGGATTGATTTGGCACAGGATAGGCTCCTAAACTGACAGGTGGTGTTTAGTGTGTCCCTTGTTTTCATGACACGTGTTACAATCAAGTTATGTGCTTTTTTATATCTGTAAGCATTGTAGGCCAGTAAAATAGTGATTTGGCTTTCTGTAACATAGTAGGGAACCCTGGATGACGGAATGCAAACCAGTTTATGACGATTGGTATGAAAGAGATTATTACTAATACCTGGTCGTTAGTCATCTGCTGTGTTCTTCGGGTTTACCTCGTCACAGACCTACATATAATATTACATTTGATTACATTATTCTGATACACATACTTTAAAATTATACTTTTGCTTTAGGGTTTCTGCTCGAATGTGTATTGTTTTTGCTTAGGCCGCTGACCCTGTTTCCGTTTCGAAGTGTTTATTGTTTGGGTTATGTCTGTTGACGCTTGCTTTGTTCAGTTTGTAACAGTTCTGCGCTCCGACCCAGATATTCAATGCTCGCGATCTCTTGGGTTAAGGAATTTTCTTGTTTAGATACGTTTTAACAATAGGCACGGATGTTTCTATATCTTTTAGTCCAATTAATGGTTCTTTGCTGTATGGTGCGGGATTGCGGGATAATGCGTCAGCTATGATATTTGCTTTCCCCCAGGTAGATATCTTATCTTGGCTCCAAAGACCTGAATGATCATTTGTCACCGAGTTCCTTTTGGACTGTGATTAAAGCCTTTGAAAAAACTGCGGTAAAGGACTCATGTTCAGTAAGGAACTTTATCAGGATAGCCATAGATTATGAACTTAAAATATACTAGTGAGTTAAAGATACCTAGCCCTTCCTTGCCTATTACTGTATATTTACTTTCAGAGGGCTTTAGTTTACGTGAATAAAAAGCTATAGGGAAGAACTGTTTATCATATTACTGAAGTAATACCCTCTTACCCCTTGCGGTCTGAGGCGTTCTGTTGCAATAAAAAAAAAAATTCCTTATTTAAGTCAGGGATTTTTTAAGTTAGGTAAGCTGCATTTTTCCGCTTTTAAGATATTGAACGCCTGTTGATGCTTTTCAGACCATAATAAATCTACGTTCTTCTTCGTAAGATCTGTTAAAGGAGCTGTCATGATTGAAGAGTTACATATTTACATACGATTGTAATACCCACTAAAGCGCGAAAGTGCTGTATCCCCCTTTTACGTTAATAAGTACCGGAAAGTTATGAATAGCCGACACCTTACCATGGACTACTTTTAAGACCTTGACCAGACACATAAAACTAGGATAAACATTGTTCGGTTTTAAAAACTCTCATTTAGATATTTTACTCTGAGATTATTTGTCTTTGTCTCTGTAGCACTAGCTCTACTTTATGTGAATGTACTTCTAAGGTATTAGAAAAGATTACAAGATCATCCATATAGGCATGTAGGTTATCCCCTAAAAGTCTCCAAACACTATATTGTTGAATTGGGGCGCAACGTAAGCCGGAGGCATACGTAAAAAATTGATAATGTCCCCTGGGTGTGCTGAAAACGGTGTATGAGGTACAATCACTTAGGTAATGGTATCTGGTAAAAGCATTTAAGTAAGTCCAAGTTGGTGAAAAAAAAAATTTATTCTAACCTAACAGAGATAAGATGTCGTCGGTACATCGCACTGGAAACTATCGAAGTCGTTTCCTTGTTTAAGCGACAGTAATCTGCGCAGATACGCGAAATCCGATCTTTTATGGCATGACATTTGAGGGAAAAATTATATGGGCTTATTTGATTTCCTAATGACTCCTATTACTAACATTTTTCAACTTCGTCATTTATCTCTATTTTGAAATTTCAGTGAGATTCTATACGAAGGTACGTATATAGCTTTATGTTTGTCCTTAGACCGTATTTTGTTTTCAATGACATCCGTTTTTCTCCCAGAGATCACTCGCTAGTGGAGAAACTTCCTGGTATTCAGGTAGAAGATAAAAAAAAATCTGCTGAATCACCTCTGCTTGAATGACTTTATTGATATTACTTTAGATAGAATATAAGAGAGATTCATCCACGACTGATTGGGCGGGGGGATTAAAATTAGCAACAATAAAATAAAAAATGCGATATTTATAACTTCTGTATCCACGATATGTATACTTTTAGGGCTTTGTTCGCGGAAATCGTTATATTTTCAGAGTGTCGGAAAGGATTAAAAATTCATTTCCCAGCAAAGTCTTTTTTACACGCACTAAGACATTCGAGGGTGCATGCTTCTCGAGATTTTGCGTGCAAAGTACGACTGCGGTTGTGGGAGAATTCTGTTGGGTCATTTGAACAATGTTACGATTTATGAGACAAATGTATAGTTTTCCTTATTTATATAAGTTATTATTTGATTAACTGTCTCATTTTTGTTCAAACGGATTTTAATATGTTTGAAGGTTTATAGGATTTCCCTTTGATAAACACGCCTTATTTTGCAGGATGTAAGATAATATTTTGTATACCCCTAGATGGATCTTACAATTACACTAGATACAGATCAATGTTTTTTATAACTATAGAGGTATCTGTA
This sequence comes from Macrobrachium nipponense, assembly GCF_015104395.2. Taxonomy (NCBI): domain Eukaryota; kingdom Metazoa; phylum Arthropoda; class Malacostraca; order Decapoda; family Palaemonidae; genus Macrobrachium; species Macrobrachium nipponense. The sequence goes on along the minus strand of NC_087205.1, from coordinate 90,774,067 downwards.
AACGCTCGCTTATACCGGACTTCTCATTAGGGAAGTTCGAACAACAGACGGTGAGTCGTAAAATACTGGTAATTAATCGTACTAAAGGAATAAATAAGATATTCTAATTATTACGGCGCGTACAGTCGGGCTTAATCCACCACTACTCATAATAACTTATGTATTAAAAAAAACGAAAACCTGCTCTGATTACTTTATACGGTCGTGTGTTTCATAGGAAAAATCCTTTTTAATTCAAAAAGATATCGGTATGTATGAACCAACATCGCTTTTCCCCACTCTGCTAGAGTCGCTTATTGTGTGGAATTTGCTTTGCTTTGAAAACTCGGCAGATTTAACTAACCTTGACCGCTTGACTAGGTGACACAGTCACCGAGTTTGCTTGTTTGATTCTGAACGGGCTACTGTTTCTATTTCTTTTGTAATAATTAGGATCCTTCTCTTTATTACCATCGGCAACATATTGTGTGTTTTTAGCATTACGTTGCTGGTTACGTATAAAGCAATGAATGACTAACTATTAGGAACTGAGCGATTACTAATAAGACAAGTTATCTCTACTGTATGCAATATTAACTGTTTGTACTTCATTCTTTGCTAAAATTTGAATAGTGAGAGATCCTGGTCAGCGCATTTGGCCTGATGAAAGTTTTTTACAGACATGTTATTCCTTGCAATCCAGCCATATTTTTAAAGTTGAGTTGAGTCATTGAGGTTCGATATTTTATATAACTCAAAAAACTCAAGGCTAAAACTGCGATCGGGACTTGCAAAGGAGCATTTATTGTCATGACCCGAAATAGTGTTACCTCTAATTTATATAGATTTGTACGGGTGTTCCACTTGTTTTTTTGTGTGTTTTCTAATCACTACGGTGCTTAACGACCCTATCCATGCATCTGTATAAAATACAGACGTCCACTGCGTAAACGCATATTCACTGTTTTAATATGATTTGTTACGTAAGGGATTAATAATCACCCAAAATGATAAAATTAACATAGTATATGATTATGATATTTCAGTAGAACTTCTGGAAACAGACACTCAAAGATAAAAACTCGCAGTAGCGAAATCTCAATGATGTAGATAATTTCTGTAAAAAAGTAAGATTAAGAATGTCTCGTAACTTCAGCCACAGGAATAACGAAATTCGACCTGCAAAGGAAACACTCAAAGTTACTCCAAATGAATAAAAAATTGTACTTAGCTTGCTTTGTAGGAAGTCACGGTGTTCCGATAACGACACACGGCCTCGGTCCTCCTTCTCTATTTAGCGGACGACCTGGTTTGGCTTCAGTTTCCCCCGTGCGCGTTGTTTCGATGATTCGAGCCCTTGAAAATCCGATGCTGCAGACGCGTTCGGTTTGTTTCTTGCAGTGCCGGAAACGCTCACTAACGATGTTTTCTTGAATGATTCTAATGAGAGACGAAGCTTCCGTTGCCGTAGGAAAAAGGACACGTCGGTTTTGTTTCTTGAAGTTATTCACTAACGATGATACTAAGTTGCTTGACGAATCTTGTTGTTTTCTGAAGTCGTCTCACTAATGATGATACTAGGTTGCTTGAAGAATCTGCTGCTTTCGTCGTCGTTGACTTCATGATTTATTATTCTGTTTTTTCTTCGTATCCCACCGCTGCCACCAAATATTAGGGCTTGTGCCTTGTATGATAAGGCGCCCTATGAGGTAATGTTAGACTAGCGATAATCTATACGCTAAGTCGGTTGGTATTGCACTTCCATCTTCAATGGAGTGTCTGGGGTTTTGTAGATCACTTACGAAGTCGGTATTATCTTTACGACGATGTGTTAAACTCATGGTTCGGTGAGGTTCTTGTAGAAAACACAAGGTATAAAAATAGTATATTCTTCTGAAGTTTTACATGATGAAGATCAGGTATGATCGTACAAGTCTTCTATGACGATAGCTTGATCGCTTCTGCCAATGATGATGGCTAATCCTATTCCTCTACATGATAAAGCTTAGGTAAAGAGGTACAGGTCTTCTAATGACGATAGCTAACTCTGTTCTGCCTGTCTACCATCTCTGTTACAAGTTATGAAGGAACAGACAGTAGTTCGAACATATGAACATACTATCAGATGACATAGTTTCATACGAACACACAATCGAATGAGACACGCTACAGATCACGTAGGCCGTTTGAATAATAGGTCGGGGTAGTTGTCTCAAGCAGGGAGCTTGGACTAATGTTTATAAACAATTGAATGACTACAGGTGACGGCATGTTATCTTAGCTTACATACTTATTGTATACGTCATCTTTAGCGTCTCTAGTCTGATCACATTCCTGCAAGCAATCTGGTTGACCTCTTTAGTTTTAGATTTTCATATATATGGACTAACATTCCATATTTTTATTATGTAAACACTTACACAAATACTCGGGATTTTGAGGAACAGACGAAAACTTTGTAAAAGGTTGCTGATGAAGAAGGCCTTCGCTATATTGGTGGTTACATAACACTCAAGTTCCCACCATATCAGTTTTTGGATCAACGTTGTAGACAGACAACACGATAAACTAGAAATACCAAGTAACGACTTTCTTTTTTTTTTTTCGAAAATAAGGAAATGAAATGGAAACATTGCTCAGCATCCTCCATGGAGACAGTTTAAAACCAGGAAATGAAGCATTTCGGCTTTTGACTGTCCATATTGAAAAATATGTAGTTTCTTTCTCCACCTGCTGATGTCATCACATATTTTGTACTATGTCGCATGTTTTTCAGAATGAGAGAGTTCTAAAGAATTGAATTCGACGTGGTTCAGAAGTCACGTAAAACCGTTGGTCCCATTGCTGGATAAGCACTGGTTCCATGCAACGTAGAAACACCATACAAACAATCGAACAATAAATAATTGAATTAAGTCTGATAGGCGTAAATCAAAGAAAATACTTTAATGATCAAATTGATGTCATAGTCTTGTAAATAGGTTGTATTTTTTAAGTGATATAAAGTTTCACAAAAGAATGTTCATAAAGAATGATATACTTTTCTCTGGTAAACTTTTTTTTAGGTTAGTCGTGTAAATAAATGACGTAAATAGTCTTATAAAAAAACTGTTTCTTACTTAAGAAATGTAATTTTTTATGCCCTATAAATTTGTTTGGGTTGTTCTTTAAATAGATTATGTAAATAGTAGTCTCGTAACTAAATGTTTCGAACTTGAAATATGTTATAATTTTCTATGTCCTGTAAACTTTATTAGGTTAGAAAGAAAGTTCATATGTATGTAACAAACATATAACATACATACGTACGTGCATACGTACATATAAACAACGAGCAAAAGGAAAGGACTTCGTAGCCAAGACTCCAAAATACGCGGTTCCTGGTTCCTAAGCACTCACTCCACAAACACAGTTGCGGGCACACTACACTATTCGCGTGTGGTGCAGAGTATTATTCAATCCTTTGTTAGTTTTAAACGTCTTTAGCTGGAAATGATTTCAAAATGGTTCCTTCTTGTCCATCACCCTTTTCTGCAACAGTGACCACCCCAGAATGAGAGATGCTTCTAAACTGGATATCACAAAATATTGTCAATGAATTTTTACTCTACTTTTAACCCTCCTCATTTAATTTTTTCATTTTAACTGAACTGAATTGAATATAAAATTTAAGCCAAAGGCCAAGCACTGGGACCTATGAGGTTATTCAGCACCGAAACGGAAACTGACAGTAAAAGGTTTGAAAGGCGTAACAGGAAGAAAGCCTGGCAGTTGCACTATGAATCAATTACTTGGAGAGGGTGGAAAGTGGTATGGATGAAAGAGAATATGAAGGGAGATGCAGTAAATGAATGAAAGGGGTTGCAGCTGCGTTGCTCTGTAGGCATTACTTAAGGTCCTTTGCAGCCTGCCTTCTGCTCCTAGCTGCAAACCCTTTCATCCTTTTTACTGTACCTCCTTTCATATTCTCCGAGCTTTGTTATCTATCGCTTTCCAGTCTCTTGATTCTTCTTCTGTCAAAACGCGATACTGTTGACACCCGATTCACTCTCGTGTGAATGTCAATCAGACGCATGGTAGACATTTTTGCAAGAGTCCAAGTGGTGTCAATCCACTCGGTTTCTGAACATTCCCCTTGTGGAGAACCGAATGAACCTCCCATCATTTTCAAAGACTGGAATAAGTTATCCGGAATGTAGGGTTTGGTGACCTCGAAATATAGCAATAGGGTTCAACATTTTATCTCGTACTCGGGGAGTCAGCCTACAAGCTACTTTGTTGTTATTCTTTTTTCTTTTTGTTTGGGGTGGGGGGTGGGGGGGGTGGGGTGGGGAAGCCGTATTGGAAAAGCCAAAAAGCCTGAAAAGGTGTTTTGCATTGTTGAATTTACATACAAGTTGGATATTCATGATTTATTTATTATAATGAAAATGTAAGAAATAAATAATGTGCATGTTAAACAGTACAGATCAATTATTGCTAATGAAATATAGCGTGTTTTATTTTAATCTTCGTTAGTGAAAATGTTAATCTTCGTTAGTGCAAGGACGCACTTTGACTGCAGAGTTTAGCAAGCACCACAAGTAAGTTGATGCTTTCCATCTTAAGGACGAATCCACTTGAAGGGAAATAAATGATTATCTTGATGACCGTAAATGACTGATGTGGATGTCAGTCTACTGATAAATTAAAATATAAAAGAAGGCGAAACTGAGGAGTTTCATCCAAACACTAACGCATAGGAGAGAGAGAGAGAGAGAGAGAGAGAGAGAGAGAGAGAGAGAGAGAGAGAGAGAACTCACGATGAACTGTTAGCAAAGGTGGGAAATTATACTGCGCTTCGACTCCACATCATCTGATATTCGAATGGACATATAATATCATATTGAGGAAACATTGCACATGAAAAATAATTAATCACTGAGCCTGTGCAATTGGTACGACGAACGCCTCGGTTATATGGCATAGCAACACACATCAGACAAGTAATCAAGTCAGGCAATTTCGCTATGTAAGCAAGAGGATCACGCACACATTGCATTGGCATTTGCTGGGACTAAATTTGCATTTATTCCATGTTCACGATCTTCAACACCGGAGTTGCAGTTGGTTGCAATGACTTTTTACGGTGTCCATAAGACATATTTAGCAAGGATGAATGCTCACGTACAGGTTGCTGCAAAGATTCAGACGTACCAATTGCTGCAAATATTCAGACGAACTAGTTGCTGCAAAGATTCAGACGTACCAATTGCTGCAAATATTCAGACGTACCAATTGCAGCAAAGATTCAGACGTACCAACCGTCGTACTAAGGATTCAGGTGTACCATTACTGCAAAGATTCAGATGTACCAATTGCTATAGAGATTCAGGTGTACCAATTGGCGCAAAGATTCAGACGTAATAATTGCTACAAAGATTCAGACGTCCCAATCGTCGCAAAGATTCAGTCGTACTAATTACTGCAAATGTTAAAAAATGCCAGTTACTGCAAAGATTCAGATGTATCAGTTGCTGGAAAGATTCAGACATGCCCATTAACGCAAAGATTTAGACGCACTAATTGCTGCAAAGATTCAGACATACAATTATTGCAAAGATTTAGGCATACCAGTTGCTGCAAAGATTCAGACATACCATTAACGCAAAGATTCAGACATACTAAATGTTGCAAATGTTTAAACGTGCCAATAGCTGCAATAGATTTTCCCCCTCTAATTGTTGTCTCTACTAGGCAATATACAGCACTTTTAAACAGGCCGGCTAATCTGCTTTCAATTAAATGTCATAATAAATATGAAGGTCTTCGTCATAGGATGGCACTGATCATATAATGTTTAGGCAATGTATATTATAAGAACATTGTGAACCAGATCAGTGACATGATCCTCGTCTCTGTTACTCAGCATTTTTAAATTATTATATAATTTATTAATTTTTTAATAGGCGAGATCTCTTCCTTCTGCATTTCCCTTCACCTTTTCGTACTTGTTCCTAATGAACCCCAAAGTCTTTGGAAGCTTGAATTTCAAGTTAATGGTCCTTAGCTTTGGGCTTTTTCTTCCATATGACCAGAGTTCATCTTCAAATAAGAATAATAATAATAATAATAATAATAATAATAATAATAATAATAATAATAATAATAATAATAATAATAATAATAATAAGGCTGTATTCTAGTTTTATATTTCATACTATGCCAAGTAATTCGCTCGAAGTATTTGCTGTTCACTGGCTCAACATCAATTCTTTCGAAAATTTTCATTTATTTGTTTTATTTTCAAGTAAGAAATCAAACCTTGCAAGAGATTGGCTGCTGAATCAAAGCAACTGGCACGAATTTATGCCTATTTCAGGTCAAATATCTATCGAATGGGTGTAGGGTGAAAGTAAAGTCTTCTATGCCGTGAAACATAGGCCTACTGTATAATGCACCAGTTACCCCACTCTTATATCTGACTTCATACTGTCATTATTGTTTTACGGAGGAAATAATGTGGGCAGTCGAGAAATAAATGTTTGTATATTTTAGGTACCCTAGATTAACTTATTCGTAGAGGTATTTTCTTTCGTTTGTCAGAATTCCTGATAAAGAAAATGGAATTTCACTGGCTAACTACGTTAGGAGCCGCTCGGAAGCTCACCTCGCTGCAGATGTGCTAGACATATAGCTGCTACGTAGCGTACATACATAGGAAAGTCGTTCGGCATAGGGGTAATTGCAGGGGGGAAGGGTGGCACGTAACCCCCATTTGAAGCTGGTGCCCCCTCCCCATTTTGAGTTCATGAAGTTTGTAAAACCAAGCCTAAGCTTAATTTTCATATTATTATTATTATTATTATTATTATTATTATTATTATTATTATTATTATTATTATTATTATTATTATTATTATTATTTTATTATTATTGTTGTTGTTTTGTTGTTGTTGTTGTTGTATACATCAAGCAGTTTAACTGTTTATTTCTTTTTTTTTCTTTTAAATAAGTCGAGTTTTACTATATTAACTGAAAGAAATAAATCCATTTTCGTTCTTTTATATAAAAAACGTGATTCAGAATGAAAGGCTTAAAAATTTTAAAAAACCTTGATATCTTTCCATATGAATTAAAAAAAGAACAGTAATATAATTTGTGCATCCCAGTAGCACCCCCCCCCCCCCCCCATAATCAGCGGTTTTCCCCCCCCAGGTGGCCCCCATTAATAGACTTCGAGTTACGCCTCTGTTCTTCGAATGGAATTCTCGTCTCTGTCCTCCAATTAATCATGAAATACGGCTACCAAACCGCTCCCCACCGCCCACAACCCCTCCATATCTCTCTCTCACGCATTGGACACTGTCGAACTAGATTGCTTAGTTGACATTGGTCACGAGTCTGAACGACTGGAAAGCTTTCATGAAAAGGTTTTCCTTCGGCTTCGGATCTACAACAAATGTAAAAAAAAACATTTATGCCATTAATTCACATTGAACGCTTTCGTTTGTTTGAATGGCTTCACCTCATTGCCGAGCAAAATTCACGACTGCCAGTAATATCGACACTAACTGAACAAAACTCCATATATTACCAAGTTATTTTTTGTCAGGAGAAACACTGTTAATCTAGTATATATATTACCAAACAACTTTTAAAGCTGGATCTTAATTTAGGATGTATAAGATGAGGCGCTGATATTTACGTTTACCTCGAATTTTTGAACAACAGTGCAAAGCGATCGCAACAAAGCAGGCATCGTTAGATTAAAAGCGCTATATTCATCAACACTGGTTCTAGCTGAATTTCATGTTGAAACGTCAGCCGTGTAGAGCTACAACAGATTCACCAAAGACCTCCATTTCGGTAAAATGGTGGCGGTCATCTTTAAAGAGGTTAAAATGCCATCCGGTAAATTGATCTGGAAGTATCACAACAAAGGCGATGATGATGATGATAATGATGCCAGCTACGGCTCTACTACGGTAAAGGACTGCATTTCATCCACCACTTATCATCGGTGATATGGCTAAAATTGTGTGATTTGTCAGGGGAATGCTTTTTTTCTTTTTTTTTTTCTGGTATTTTACACGTGCAATGGTGGGGGATGTTGGGGGGGGGGGGGCTACAAAGAACAATCCCGATTATATATTGATCAGAGGCACATTAAAGCCACCGACTTCTCATTTGTCAGTGTTTACAGTCTTACTAAAACAATATATCTCACGTTGGTCATAATGTCTTGCTGGATGTGAAATATCTCTGATTTGTTGGCGTCCAGCCTTACGAACAGATCTACATTTCGCGATGGTAATGATGACGTCTTACATGTGAAAATACAAATCAAATCATGGTATCTTAAACAAAGGAAGATAAATATAAAACAACTTGAATACAGAAGAGAGATTTATTTTTATTTTTCTTTTTTGCTTAGATACCGCTCACCGCACTGATAGATGGCTTAGAGGGTGCGTGATAGTAGTTATTAGAGGGGGGAGTGGCATAAGAAGATTTATACCTACTGCATTTGGAACATTTAATCAAATCAACTGAAAAATTCAGGCAAATTTGTATTTTGCAAATGCTACCATGGGATTTCATAAGGAAAAGCGCTAACGTTTTTAATTGCACGATCTTTCATTTGCAGAGAGGTTTATATTTGGATATATTACGGAATGCAAGTGGGATCGATTCTGGGTTTGCTTCAGAGAATATATACACAATTTAGGCCTATGAGGTCAGTCAGCGCTGAAACGCAAATTCACAGTAAAAGGTTTTAGAGGTGTTACAGGAGGAAACACACACACACACACACTATATATAAGATAGATTATAATATATATATATATATATATATATATATATATTATATATATATATATACATATATCATAAATATATATATATATATATATGTATATAATATTATATGTATATTATATTATATATATATATATATATATATATTATATATATATATATAGATATATGTATATATAGAATCTACTGGTCCTTTTTTTACTAGATACATATGAAATTGTAATAGCCCACCCCCCCATGCCCTCTTAACTTCTAAAATTCTTTGCTCTTTTTTGGGAAAAATATACGCTTGTCACTACGAAACCTTGAGTTTCAAGGTCAAGGGAATTTTTGTTAGAAATCATGATGTCCTATAGCGGTGATCTTTTGCTTCTTTAAGAAAGACATGATCAAATTACAAAAACAGAGACGAGTTTCAAAATCGAAATTCTTCCTCATTTGCACATCTAATCGAGGCGAAGGTGAGTCAGTTTTTCTCCTTTTTCCAAGTACACACTGACAATTCAAATCCTTATTCATAAAAGTTTTTTTTTATCCATAAGACTCTTTATGGAAATAAAATGACTTATAAGGTCTGCTTTCTTACTCTATAAGTTATATTAGTATCAGTATGAAAAAAGTACTTTCCCAATGAAATTCTTTGCATATGTCAACACTCAAGCTGTGTTTGCGGATTAATTGTAAAAATTCTTATTGAAAAATCCAACTGCAAGTATATACTTTTGATTGTAGAATAATGAATTTAGGCCAAAGAACTTACCTTAAGTAATGCCTAAGGTGTACCGAGTGAGGAGCACTAACGGCATTACCCTCCTACGGGGTCTTTTTGCTTGTGGACGAAACGATGGAGCATTAAAGGACAGTACTTTCTCCATGGCGTAACTTGAGATTGAAACGAGTGTGCTTTTATGCTGTTTGTATGTCACATCCACGATTTTTATCAGGCACTATACCCTAAACATTTACAGTGTCCAAATTGACGATGACCCCCAGTGCCAAAAGGGGTAAATTTTTTCCTCAACTAACTCTAGTAGTACCTATATCAAGAGCAATCCAGTAGGGAGGTATGCCATTCAGTTGCAACCTCAATGGCCACCAGCGGTCTTACTGTAGGCAAAATTAACTTTCAGCGGTTCATTTGTCAAAAATTCGTTCCCTTCGGTCCCTAGCTGCAACCCCTTTCATTCCTGTTACTGTACCTCCATTCATATTCCCCCTCTTCCGTCTAACTTTTAACCTTCTCATAACAATTGTTTCAAAGTGCAACTGCTTTGAGGTTTTTCTCCTGTTACACCTTTCAAACCTACCTACTCTCAATTACCCTCTCAAGGAATCACAGTATTAACGTAGGTCGAATTCACGAATGGTCACACGTGACGTCGATAATTAATCGATACTGGTTTACTAGGCTTTCCCGTCATTAGGTGCAAAACATTTTCTTGCAATTATAAAAGTTCTTGTTCCCGATACACTTTCTACTAATAAGGAATTGGACGATGCAACGTGACTCTTACTCAGAAAGTTCAAGTTAAGTATATCTTAGTACAACCAGACCACTGAGCTGATTAAAGGCTCTCCTAGGACGGGCCCGAAGGAACAGATCTTTTATTTAAGTAGCTAAGAACCAACTGGTTACTTAGCAACGGGACCTACAGCTTATTGTGGGATCCGAACCACATTATATCGAGAGATGAATTTCTAATCACCAGAAATCAATTCCTCTGATTCCACATTGGCGACAGCCGGGAGCGAACTCGGCTACCGAGAAAGTAATATATCTGCAAGATTTAGGAGACCCTCGTGTGTGTGTCTGTGTGATAGTTTTATAACTACGCAAGAATTTATCCAGCAGCACTAGTCGTTAGAAACTGTGCATTGACGCCACATTTCACTAGTTAGGATGGAAAATGGAATATGCAGGTTGATCAATAGTCTGGCCAATTTCATCCAAACTGGTCGCCAGGGGAAGAGGAGGGCGGCAAATGCATTCAGATGGAAATAGTGCGTCTTGATCACTTCGGATTTTTTTTTTTGTCATTTCGCAACAGGCAAGTTTATGCTTTTAGCTTCTATCCGGGCGGCGGACCCAAATCCTCTATTGGCGCGAAGCTTTGTGACACTTGACACATTCTAAACACGACACAGTATAGAGGATCTAGACTTGAAATTGATATCAATCATTTATAGTCATCAAGATGACAGTGTATTGACCTTCAAGTAGATTCTTATTTAGAATAAAGCAAATCGATAACGACTATTATGTTTCCACGGAATACTGAAACCAATCTCTGGTGAATATTACATTTCTATAGAATACTTAGACCTCTTCCAAGTCTTCGTTGCTATATTCCAGGTAAGATATTCGAATCTTTTAAAATGATCAGAAGTTCATTCTGCTTTCCATACTTCTAACAAGAATTCAAATCATGAAAAATGAATCGCATGCAAAAAGGAGTGTGTGAAAAGAAAGAAGAATATGAAGCAAAGGAAACTTAGTTTTGAGTTACAGTTAGCAAGCAAATGCAGAAAGTAATGACCTGTTAAGTATCAGGCATAACGATCGAGAGGAGGCCAGAAGTCATGTGGGACAATGTGGAGTGATTTTCTCTCCTCAATGTACCTTAATGTACGCCTAAGTGATTAATTCGAGGAGCGGTGCAAAATTCAAGTGCAAAGATTTTGCTGAACCTTGATCAACACGCAACGTCTTAAGCACTTATCCGACGACAACCGATCATTTCCCAATACAAATTCGTGATAATTCACAGCGCGTTCGATTAGCCGTCGATACCTCGTCAACCTCAGTGGTCCGAGGCCTCTGTGGGAGAAAGTTTTGAAAAATCGGGAGAACTTAGGGTTCGAAAGATAACCATCGAGGACGTCGCTTTAAACCTCATTTTTTCCCCTGTTGCCTTTGTAAGAGTAACTGACGCATGAGCACAATGGAATGGAAGGCGGTTTGGTCCCTGGCTGCATTACTGGTTGTCGTCGTGAGTGCAACGGCTTCTACATCAGGAGACCTTTTCCAGTATGTGTCCATTTCTCAGTCGCTGCTGCTGATTGCAAAACAAAGTGGATCCAAGTTCATACAGCAGCAGACTCCTACTCGGTTGGCTAAATACGCCTGTTTGTCATCATGTCTAGAAGTGAGTTGGTGCAATCTATGCTGTCTCGTGCCCTCATCTACTGACTTTTGCTATCTCCACAACATGTATGTTGTGGGTGGGTATCAAGAGCAAAATACCCAGGATGCTGTCGCCTGACACACGAGGAAGGTCACAGACTATGCCGTCGGGGCGGGCATAGAAGGGGCACCGCCTCGGACCAAGTTTCCTTGGAGAAAGCTCGAAAACATGGTAGATGGGATCTATCTTGGTGACCCCTATGACGACTGTTATATAAGCTCAGACGGCTTCAACCCTTACTTTAAGCTGGATTTTCGCAACGAGAGGCCAATTCATAGGATGTTACTTCTCTTAACAAAAAAAAACAAATCAGGATTATATAATTACTACAACACTGAAGCTCGTGTGGGGATCGATAATAAAGACCGAAGCCAACTTCTCAGAGTATGAGGTCTTTGGATTCTTCCCTGGACCCCCCTCACCAGGACTGGAGATCACCTTCACCAAGGATCCGCCTATAATGGGAGGCTATGTCACCATCCAGCGATTGAGTGGTTCAGCTTGCAATCCTGACGGCAGTAGTACTGAAATCTCTTGTTGGCTGCAGTTGTGCCACATCGAAATCAACTAAAGCATTTTGGAAGTCAACTTAAGATCTGTAATCAGTGCACATTTTTTTTCATTTAATCTTGATACTTTGACATTCGACAATGATATATATATATATATATATATATAATATATATATATATATATACTATATATATATATTAGTATGTTTGTGTTGAAGAAGATGGCTATGCTGTCATTCAAAGTGTCTTGAAAATCATTCATTAGGCCATCTGTGCCCTGGAGGTCACGATGGAAAAGAGAGCCATATGAAATAGAGCCCAGAATCCAGACGTGTGCATGAATCACGTTGCGTACATTGAAGAATTGTTGTTGTTTCAGATACGAAGAAATAATTTCGGGTAAAACACATTCTGGGTTATTTTGTGATCACATTGCTGTAATTGTCAAAGCTAAACGTTACCTACCATTTTATCTAATTATTCTGGAAAACTTTCCAACATATCTGTGATGTGAATGTAATTTTTGTGGTTTTTGGTTTTTTCAAACTCATTAAAATCAGTTGACCAATTCTGAAGAGATATTATGTGATAAATATTTATCTTATTGTTGATATGGCTTCAAAGTATTTAGCAAAAGATTAAGAAGAAAAAAAAACATGCACGCATCTTCCCACCCAAAGTAACTGGCTTTCAAATCTGTTTAAAAGGTTCATTTCAATCAAAAACATTCCAGTATGGAATATTGCGTTACCATTCTAACGAGAAGAGAATTTAGGGTGGGATACTGATTCCTGATTGGTCAAGAGCTTTAGACTATTATTGTTTTTCTACTTGTTGATGTTAATATGTTAATTTTGAAGTAATGAAGATTCTTTTGTTGTTGAGATTTTGCACGAGACTTAGTTGTCCTTCTTCTTTGTTTCTCCAGGACTTTGGTTCCTTTCTGAAAGAGAAACAAGCCTGATTGAGAGCTT
>NC_087205.1:90740107-90760115 GCF_015104395.2 Macrobrachium nipponense | reverse complement strand
GGTGGTATGTAAATCTGCGCGTATAATCCCTTAGAATTCAGTCTAAACGCAGCAGCAGACCCGCAAAATATAACATTTTGCTATGACGTAGGTTCCTCGAAGAAAGAGTTGACGATGTTATGCTTTAAGAATCTTGGAACCACTTATGATACGATGGAAAATTCTGGTAGTTTTTGGAAAGCCAATTCTTGGCCCCAGGAATGATCTCACCGAATACTTACTTTTGTCCCCTGTGCTATATTATAAGCACAGAGAATGTGCAGTTATTACATAATATATTTCAAGGTCTTTACAGCTAAGTGATTTTTAATGACTAGATTCTCCATAGAGATCTTGATCTATAGACACCAAGAACGTTTATCTTTATTTCGTGAAAAATACACAAGCACACACATCATATATAATGACGTATATACGCATCTGTATGTATGTATTTATATATGTATGTATGCGTATGTGAGACAATCTGGTACTCTACACAAAAGTCTCAAAAGTGAAATTAGAAGTTCACTCTCGACGTGGTTCGGAAGTCACGTAAAGCAGTTGGTCCCGTTGCTGAATAACCACTGGTTCCATGCAACGTAAAAACACCATACAAACAAACAAATAAACAAACAAACAAAAGTGAAATGTTATGCAAAGGAAAGTAAGAGCTAAAGAACACAACGATAACAAGTACTGATGTTCACAAGTTGGCGAGGAGTAGAAATGATGAAAAACACCGTTCAAGAAGTAAATGGTAAATGAACAGCCCCCTTTTTTTTATTCACTGAGGGAGAACACTGTTTTATTCACAGTTTCAAGTTGCTGAGACCTTACTACCACATCCACCACATCCTGCGCTTTGCATAATGCCACTCGTTCAACCCTTTAAACAATTCCCTTTCCAGTTTCTTTTGCATCATCTCTTGTAGCACAAAAAGGTTTCAAGAAGTGAAGGACAGTGACAACTGACCTTGAATGGTGTTTGTGAGTTTCCTCATCTTGATCACCTGACTTTAAACTCAACAAGAGTCAGGGACTTTTGAATAAGGCCGACCAATGGCCTGTTTCTTGGTTCTTTGGACAAGATTATGATTTGAGAAACATTTTCGTAGCATCTGATCTGCAAAGTTTGATACAGGAATGTCATACCACAGAAATATGAAAACAGCTTTAGTATTGAGCAGTAGTGAGACTTTATACTATATTACGATTTACAAAACATAGTTCATTGGCTTTTACATGTCAAGAGTTGTGGAACTCATTCTTTATGCTCAGTGATTTCACAAATAATATAGAAATACTTATATCATTTATTGTTGGGGTGTGATATTATTTTTTCTATGTCATTTTCCATAGTTTTATGGAATCTTGAACTTTTTTAAGCAATAAATCTGAAATGGTGGAAATAACAGGTGGTTATTCAACGACCGAATCTATGTTTTGAACCATTTTTATTTTTACAAACGTTTTAGATTTTCCCGTAAATGTTTGAAAACTATTTCCTTTAACTAATTGCGTGAAATTATTAACTGCCAGCTGAATGTCAATAACCTGTTAAAACTAATCTATTATTGAAGGCAGCATAATAGAAACTCAAATCACTCGAATCTTATATTATCACAGTTACTTAATTTTACTTCTAATAATGTTATTGACCTATATAGCAATGCATAATGAATCATGTTAAAGTTTTTCAGAGTCACGTGAATTTAGTTATTTAAAAAGAATGAGAACAAATTTTTATTACTAAATATATGAATCAAGCCAACTAGTTTAACACTAGTTATGTTGTTTTATTTTTGACACAAAACCTAGTACACTTTGATAATGACAAACCAACTATGAATCTGAAGTTTGACCTCACTTCTGCTTTTATACTTATGATCCCAGGTGGTCAGCCAAAGCCAGGAAAGAATCTGAGATTCTCGGGTAAGAACTGGGATGTGACGATGCAAAACATACTCCAGCGATGGATAGTTCTGACCCTTTCTCCTCATCCCACGACTTTGT
This sequence comes from Macrobrachium nipponense, assembly GCF_015104395.2. Classification (NCBI taxonomy): domain Eukaryota; kingdom Metazoa; phylum Arthropoda; class Malacostraca; order Decapoda; family Palaemonidae; genus Macrobrachium; species Macrobrachium nipponense. The sequence goes on along the minus strand of NC_087205.1, from coordinate 90,758,120 downwards.
ATCTGCAGCACTACACCGTTTTCTTTGATTAAGTTGTACATCTAGATTTCAAAGAGGCAAGGAGATATTCCACTCTCTTGTCTCAGTCCATCTTTTAAACCAAACCCGCCACTCCTCGTCTGCAAAAACTGTACCTCACTTTCGTCACAAAAATCGTCCAAGCACTCTCGCCCAAATAAAATTAACTACATAATTGAAAAAGAAACCCACAAAATTACTGTGTATAAAGTGTTTACTTAAAAGTATTTACATTTTATTTTACTCAACACTCGAGTACTTTCAGGCCCTATCTGTGGCCCATTTTCAAAAGATGTGTATGTTGTCAGCCAGGGTCAAGGCCCTTGACCCAGGCTTGACAACCTACACATCTCTTGAAAATGGGACATAGATTGGGCCTGAAAGTACTCGAGTGTTGAGTAAAATAAAATGTAAATACTTATAAGTAAACACGTTATACACAAAAATTTTGTGGGTTTCTTTTTCAATCTTAAGAAGAAAAGTGAAAGAACTTTTTATTTGATTCTACAGTGTGACCCATTATAACTAATCAATACTGCAGCTTAGTCAATTTCATCAGAAGAGTATCCTCTATCCAAGTAGAACATTTACAGCTTTCTGCCTTTACTCTCGAATCTTACACGACTGCTTCGTATTTAATACTTGATGCACCTCTGCTGTACGTAGTTCAGATGGTTAGCTTATAAGAGTGGATTGCCTTTCCTCACTGCCAATTGAAATAGATAGTTTCCCGAAGTGTTTGAAGGAAACTCAAAGCTAATGAGAGACCCTCCATGCAGATGTTGCTTTTGTTAATGATGCTATTAAGGAAGAGTTCATTGAACTTATGCTCTGTTTGAGAAAAAGCCTTTAGTCAGGTGCTGGTATAAAACATTCAAATCATATGTGAAACTGGGTTTTCCAGCTTACTCGGCATAAGATCAAAATTAAATGTCTGGAATGAATGTGGAAGCCGGCCTTCGCTTCGATGTGCTTTAGCCAAAACTGCTCCCCGGCTTCAGCAATCTCGTTAACTCCCTTTGCTGATGATGTAATAGTAATGTATTTTGTTTTTCAGGCTCAGTATTACCATAACCTTGAAAATTTACTGCATAGAAACAGGTAAATAAGTATAATAAAAATGTTCTTTATTTATGGAATTCTATGTGTTTACAATGATACTGGTTATATTCTGCCAGGAGAGTTATGTACTTACTTCCCTTCACCACAGTAGGGGAGACCGGGGCTAGTTGGCTACAGGGGTAAGTTGCACACTCAAAATAACTTTAAAGTTTACTAATAGATGACTAATACTTAGACTGTGTAATTGCCACGTGATTCCTCAGTTACCAGCTAAATTCTATAGAGATAGAACGTAGGAGTTCGAATTTATGAGACAAATTTTGATTTTGATGTAGTAAAGTAAATTTTTTTTTTATTTTTCTATTATTTGCTGTAACATCTATGCATTCATGAAAGATTATTTTTCAGTTATAGCATAGTTTTCCTTATGGTTTAAAAATTCTTTTCCAAAATTAATTGATAATTCAAGGCTTCTTGGTATGGGCTAGTAAGTGTTTTTGTACGAAATGGTAGGGATGGGGCAAGTTGGCTCAAAACAAGTGGGGCAAGTTGGCACATGTGCAGACTTGCCTCGCGTTATTTGATAACAATAGTAAGCCTATTTATTTATATAATTTACGTTTTTGTTTCTGGATTTTTGGAAAGATAATGAGATTAGTGTCCTATCGTTTCCGTCCAAATTGCTCTCCACAAGTTGCAGCCCTGGATGTTAGTGTTTATAGACCTCTGAAGAAATGTGTAAAAAGGTCATGTGATTCGCAGATGACTTGTAATCCAGGATCAAGTATGCCCATCTGTGACATTCCTGGTAATGTTTCCTCGGCTTTACCTCTAGCTGTCACTTATTCCGATGTTTTCAATGGTTTTAGGGTTGCTGGAATTTCACCTTTGAATACAGACTATTTCAAGATTTTGATTTTACGGGTGCGTATGTAACAGATCGAGAGATGTGCGAAAAGACACATGGGCTTGAGATCAGTCATCAGCGTGATACAGAGTTTAAGAACTGTTCCTGTCGATTCAGAAGAAAGCTCAGCTGAAGACAGCTTGTGTTTGGTAAGCCAGGAGAGGTGTGGGTCCAGTGAAGGGCATGTAACCATATGGGGAGCAATGAAAACTACTGATGAAGATTTATTTGACACCTGCCACAATTAAAACTAGACGATGATCTGAAGTAATATTAATACTTATATTATGTATTTTGAAATTTCAGGAGGTATTTTTGCTATTTGATTTACATGCAATGTAGTAATTTTCTTTTAATTATCAATGTGCCAACTTACCCCATAATGTGTGCCAACTTACCCCACGGGGCAAGTTGGCACGAAAAAGTTATTTTTTCCTAAAACTTATTGTTACCTTATGTTGAAAGCAAACAACAATTATTTTGCTCTGTGATAAAGACGAATGTTAATTTTTTTCAATGATGATAAGAATATTGCAAAAAATGTTTGTTTTATATTCGCAACAACCAAAATTGTAAAAAGTGTGCCAACTAGCCCCGGTCTCCCCTACTTGCAAATATACCCAATGGAATTTTTGCACAGTACTTGAAAATATACACAATGGAATTTTTTTCTGACATTGTTTTGCTTTCTTTATACGAGGTGAAGGGGGTGCATTACTGATATTGAAAATATCTGAAAGGGCACGTGGTGAAAAAAAGTTTGGAAACCCCTGCTTAAGCATTATGACTGGTACTTTCCTTAGTTTATATACTACAAATCCAGCTGAACCTGCAACAATGACGTAGAACCACTAAGCTTCGTTTTCGTACAGCCATGCGCTGAACAGGCTGACATTGTAGGCACTTTCAATGCGTCCACTAGGTCAGCTGATAGACGATTTTTTTAAGTCTAGGGGGGTGGGGGGCCGCCGACCAATAGTGCGTTGACTTCACGTTCGTGACGTCATGACATCTCCTCCTATGATTCCTCCATGGTTAGGACACGGTATTATAGGAAATTTTAGGATTTCTCGCGCTAACCCACGCCGTGGCTTACTCCTGCCTTTCTAATCTGCATCTGCTCCAAATTATATATATATATGTATATATTAAACAGGCGGAGGTTTCTCTAAACCCAACTATACAATGAAGGTAGGGGAAGCACACCAACAGGTCAAGGAACTCATATTTATTAAGTTGCAACGTTTCGAAGCAACCAGCAGGCCTCATTTTCAAGCTAAAAAGTAACAGTATCTAATTAGTACAATAAAATTAAGCTACAATATTAAAATACACAATGTAAAGTACAATAAAACAAACACAATTAAAAGCACAAATAAGGACCAACCGTTGAGTGTGAAGACAGAGGAAGGACTAACAAAAAACGTAAGCAGTTCACGAGAGGTAAAGAGGTGTAGACGTGGCATGGGTGTTCAGTGAGGGACCAGTTTTTTAATAAACAAAGATTCATTAATTGTTAAAACCTTGTGATTGGAAGCTTCTGCCCAAAACCTGAAAGTCCTTGTACTGGATCAAATACCTACATTTATCGGTATGATCCCTTATGTTGGAAAATTCGGGATTCGAAAGCTTAGTGCCAGTTCTATAGCTGATAGCTCTATGACTGTCGATTCGGACCTTAAGTAACTTATGTGTCGATCCAATATAGGTTCCTCGATTACATCGAGGACAAGTAAACTTGTAAATGACACATGAGGTCATCAATGGATCCAAACGGTCCTTGAAGTTGAAAAGGCTACCGATATTCAGTGGGTTTGTAGGTATAATTTTGATTTTCATGGCAGGGAGATGACCAGACATTAAAGCGTGGAGTTCCTTATATAAAGTTGTATTGTGAATAAAAGGAAGGCTAGCATAGAACGGTAATTTAGGAACGTGAGGAGTAGGGAGACGTGGAACAAAATATTATTTAAAAATTTGGAGACATGCTTAAAGAACAACTGGGTGGGAAAGCAGTTGCTGTTAAAATATTTTTGCAAGAACGTGACTTCATTGTGAAAAGATTGCCAACTAGAAGACAAAGCAAAGGCTCGGTGAAGCATGGTTAATAAGGCATTTATCTTAAAATCAAGAGAACAAAACGATAAAAATTTGTACCAAGACCAGTGAATGTCTTTTTTCTAAAAACGGAAGTTGAGAAGCCATGAGAGGAGCGTGTAATTAAAATATCTAAAAAAGGCAACTGATTGTTGGTTTCGTGTTCAATGGTGAATTTGATGTTAGGGTGAAATGAGGTTGATGAAAGTTAAAAACCTCTCGGCGTCAACCGACTTCTAAAGAGTGCAAACGTGTCGTCAACGTACCGTTTATAAAAAAGTGGATGGTAACTAAGGGGACAAGAATCAAGCATTTGCTCTTCCAGCGAGCACATGAAGATACCGGCAAAGATGGGTCCAAGAGGAGAGCCCATAGCCATACCCATCAATTTGCGAGTAAGAACAACCATTAAAAACAAAAACGGTGTCCCGCACCGCCAGATCTAAAAGTTTCCTAAAATCATTCTTACAGAACCCATTAAAAAGAGACTCTTATCGTAAGAAAAAGCTTACTTAAAATTATATCAATGGTCTGTTGTACAGGTACATTTGTAAATAATGACTCTACGTCTTAGCTTACCATAATAAGGTCCGAGTCCTGAGCAAGAATGGAATTTTTGAACTCGTATGAATTCTTTAGGTTATAAGAATTTTCAGCTAAGGGGGCAACCATGGGAACTAGATATTTTGCCAGTTTGTAATTGGCGTTATTATAAGACGCTAAGATAGGACGGATAGGAACATTTATCTTTGTGGGCCTTCGGAAGGCCGTACATTAAACCATGCGATGACCCCGAGCTGTATAGGGACTGATAGGTATTTCAGTAATAATGCCACGGTCTTTTAAGCTTTTCAGAATCGGTTAATACGATCTTCTATTTTAAACAGTGTTGAAAACTCAGGAGTTCCCAACTTCAGGAACTTTGAATTATCATTTAAAATTGTTTCCACCTTAGAAATATAATCATCCTTATTGAGAATAACAACTCCCTTACCCTTGTCTGGACGGGTAATAATAATGTCCTTATTTTTTGCAAGCGATTTGAGAATATTCATGTCTTCTTTTTAAAAAAGGAGCCCAATATGTAGACAGTTTAGTATAAGTTTTATGTGCTAGGCCTTGAAGTTTTGATCGAAAGTTAGGGACATCAGGTTGAGATCGAGGTTGATCAATCTGGAAAAGAGGAACTCTAGACTTCCAAAAAACTGTACAAATGAGGGTCTGTAACATGGCAAAGCAAAATCCAAACCAAGAGAAAGGAGGAATTCCTCTCGTTTCGATAGGGAGTAGTAGGAGAAATTTAACACAGTTTTATAGTCTTGCTTAAATTTAGGAACAGAAACACCTATTTTACGTAGTTTTCTCTCGTGAACCTCTTGGACATGGAAAACAAAGGCAATTTTATAAATTTATTAAACAGGTAAGTGAAAATGTAACGGTCGAGGTTAGATAGTTCGTTATAACACTTTCATAGAGAGTATGATTAGCAGTGGACAGCTTGTTAATAACATTTTGTTTACAAGAAATCTCCATATTGAGAAGGGTAACAATGGACGGAATAGAAATGAGTGCTATACAAGGATTTCTTATAAATTTAAATTTAAATTTAACAAAATTTGGCGTTACTTTGTTAAGGACACAATATTGTAGAAATTCCAGGTCACATTCTGCCTTCCGAAGTTTTTTGGTATTACGTTCCAAGGATCTGAGTGTTGTCTTGAGTGTTGGAAGAGCAAATGCTTGATTCTTGTCCCCTTAGTTACCATCCACTTTTTTATAAACGGTACGTTGACGACACGTTTGCACTCTTTAGAAGTCGGTTTGACGCCGAGAGGTTTTTTATCTTTCATCAACTCATTTCACCCTAACATCAAATTCACCATTGAACACGAAACCAACAATCAGTTGCCTTTTTTAGATATTTTAATTACACGCTCCTCTCATGGCTTCTCAACTTCCGTTTTTAGAAAAAAGACATTCACTGGTCTTGGTACAAATTTTTATAGTTTTTGTTCTCTTGATTTTAAGATAAATGCCTTATTAACCATGCTTCACCGAGCCTTTGCTTTGTCTTCTAGTTGGCAATCTTTTCACAATGAAGTCACGTTCTTGCAAAAATATTTTAACAGCAACTGCTTTCCCACCCAGTTGTTCTTTAAGCATGTCTCCAAATTTTTAAATAATGATTTTGTTCCACGTCATCCTACTCCTCACGTTCCTAAATTACCGTTCTATGCTAGCCTTCCTTTTATTCACAATACAACTTTATATAAGGAACTCCACGCTTTAATGTCTGGTCATCTCCCTGCCATGAAAATCAAAATTATACCTACAAACCCACTGAATATCGGTAGCCTTTTCAACTTCAAGGACCGTTTGGATCCATTGATGACCTCATGTGTCATTTACAAGTTTACTTGTCCTCGATGTAATCGAGGAACCTATATTGGATCGACACATAGGTTACTTAAGGTCCGAATCGACAGTCATAGAGCTATCAGCTATAGAACTGGCACTAAGCTTTCGAATCCCGAATTTTCCAACATAAGGGATCATACCGATAAATGTAGGTATTTGATCCAGTACAAGGACTTTCAGGTTTTGGGCAGAGCTTCCAATCACAAGGTTTTAACAATTAATGAATCTTTGTTTATTAAAAAACTGGTCCCCTCACTGAACACCCATGCCACGTCTACACCTCTTTACCTCTCGTGAACTGCTTACGTTTTTTGTTAGTCCTTCCTCTGTCTTCACACTCAACGGTTGGTCCTTATTTGTGTTTTTAACTGTGTTTGTTTTATTGTACTTTACATTGTGTATTTTAATATTGTAGCTTAATTTTATTGTACTAATTAGATATTGTTACTTTTTAGCTTGAAAATGAGGCCTGCTGGTTGGCTTCGAAACGTTGCAACTTAATAAATATGAGTTCCTTGACCTGTTGGTGTGCTTCCCCTACCTTCATTGTATATATATATATATATTAATATATGTATATGTATATTATATATATATATATATGTATATGTATATATGTAGTACATATATATATATATATATATAGTATATATATATATATATATATATATATATATATATATATATATATATATATATATATATCAATCAGTAATGCACCCCCTCCACCTCGTATAAAAGAAAGCAAAACAATGTCAGAAAAAAATTCCATTGTGTATATTTACAAGTATTTGTATATATATATATATATATATATATATATATATATATAATATATATATATATATATATATATATGTGTGTGTGTGTGTGTGTGTGTGTGTGTGTGTGTGTGTGCGTGTGTATATGTGTATATGTTTTGTATGAAAAAACATTGGAATATTATTTAGGATGTAAATGAGACAACGTATTAAGCAGTTTTTTTCAGTGGTTAGATAACTAAACTGAGGTGACTATGATGCCTTAAGCAACAGAATTCAGTAGGAATTGCTTTATAGGTAAACATGATCTATGGTAGTGGAAGTAATAATTTTGGTGATATGAAATTGAATTGATTTCATCTTCTATCATACTACATTATAATAACTTAGCTTTAAAATATTATTGCATTCAGCCAGTAATTATTTATTAATGTCCCATATTACAGAACATAACCCTTGAATATCGACAGTAAAATCTTAAACCTTTGTAAGGATTTCTTTTGAAGATAGATTCATCCTATGTAACCACCTGTCATTTCCTCCATTTTAGATCTGTCTTTAAAACGTTATGAATCTATATAGTTATTGAAAATCATACAGAAAAAGTAACCTGACGCCCACCTATACTGGATATAAGTATTTTTGAAATATTATAGAAAATCAGTGATCAAGAAGGCTGAGTCTAAATTTAATATCAAAATGACATTCACATCTCCTTGATGGTTACGATAGCATTTATTCCAGCTTAATGTGAGTAAACACTTCCTGTACTAAACTCTGATGCGTCAGTAGCTACGAAAATAAGATGTAAAATCAAATTCTATCCCCAAAGCTTACATTTGGATCAGTGGATGGCCCTTTGAGCTCCAAGTTAGGTGGAGAAGAGAACTTTGTCCCCAGCGGGAGCTCACAGACAGCACCCAAGGTCAATCACGGACTCTTATGTCTTAAGGGCCCTTTACATTAACAGACGGTCAGCGCATTCCTGTCGGCTGTCGTTTGTCTGTTTTGCCTTCACACTATTCAGACAGAATGTGGATTCCAACCAAGATATCTTAGTCGCCTGTCTAGAGCAAGAAGAATAATAACTGACTTCTCCCACAGTTTCTGTCACGTCTTGAAGACTTAACGACAGTCGTTTCCGACATGTAGTTTGGTATGCACAGACCGTCTGTTAATGTAAAGGACCCTTTAGAACAACGCTGTGCTATAAGAGATCATACAAAAGAAACTGGAAAGCAAACTGTGCTGAAATGTGGTAAGATCTCAGCATCTTGAACCAGAGCTTAAAGTCTTGCTTCATCTTCAATGAACAAATGGTGTTGATGTTCATTAATGACATACCAGTTGATAATTAACAATGTCCTTATCGTTTCTACTCATAGCCACTTTGCAGACTGCAATGTCGTTACTACTGCGTTCCTTGTGTGCTGTGGGATAGAGACTTTCCACTTTCGTTTTATCGCACTTTTCTCTTGATTTTGTTTGCTTAAACTGTCTTACGTGCACATATACGTACATACATTTATTATTATTATTATTATTATTATTATTATTATTATTATTATTATTATTATTATTATTATTATTCAGTAGATAAAACCTATTCATATGGAACAAGCCCACAGGAGCCATTGACTTGAAATTCAAGCTTACAAAGAATATGGTGTTTATTAGGAAGAAGTAATAGTAAGTAAAGGGAAATACAGACAGAAGAAATCTCCCTTATTAGAAAAGAAAGTAATAAATAGGTAAATAGCCCCCCCAAAAAAAAAAAAACGCCGGAAGCAACTGGTCAAGGTGGGACATTGTAAGGCAAAAGAAATCCTCCAGGTTTGCCACGTCGACTGGGGGAGGACAGCCAGGATGGATTTAGAAATAAAACTCTCAGAAGGAAAAGATTAGGTAAAAGCAAAGACACTTTCCTGATAATCCACTGAGGAACTTTTGCTTTCTCATCAGCCTATCCCACACACTTTTCGGAAAAAAAACAAAAAAAACAGGAAAGTGAAATGAAGCGGATAAATGCCTGTCTGCTCGTACCCTCAGGCAAGAGGACTCAAACCCAACACCGTGGAAGGCCACGGTTATACAGGGTGTCCATTAAGTCCCAGTACCATTACAAGTATTTATTGCTCGGAATAGTACTGGGACTTCATGGACACCCTGTACAATGGCCGTGGCACAGTCCAAGGTTGGAGAACAAGGCTTGTATTTAGAGCAGCCTTCTCTTAGAAGCGTTGCCTGGCCTTCTAAGAATAGATACATATTAAATATGGAAATGTCTATTTATTTATATATGTATTATAGATATATATATTATATAGATATATATATATATATATATGATAGATATAATATATATATATATATACATATATATATATATATATATCAATATTATAATAGTATATATATATATATATATATGAATAACTTGATCACGAAGTATATAAAACGTGATGCTATGTATAAATAAAGATTTTTTTGCCACTAAGGAAAAAATGAAAAAGCGAGATAGCCAAGTACTTTCGGTCCTGTTCGGACCCTTTACTGAGGCAAACTGATTTTACAGGGAACAACATACTCAAAAGAAAGCTTAATATACAAACTGACACTACAAGATTAGCAAGCAATGAGGGCGATTTTCACTCTACAGAAAGGAGGAGCCGCCTGAGGGTAGCCACACCTTGAAGGATACACGCAGTATACAAGTGATTCTCCCAGAAAACAGTACATTTTGAAAAAAACACGGGAGCATATACAATTTAATATCATGAATTTTTACACAAATTTTCCCCCCCAAAATTATTATTAATGAAAAGACGAAAGAAAATATAAATATATATATATCGAGCAAGAGAAAGAGGGAGAGAAAATATCGAAGCGAGAGAGAGAGAGAGAGACAGCAGACAGAGACAGAGAGAGAGAGAAATAATAACTATATACATGTGGGACTAATTTATTAGTTGTTCATTTATTTTAAGGTCCTTCATAAACATCTTATAAATATATGGGTCCAAATGGTACATTCCCAGACTAAGATTTAGGTTGTTTTTATTAGTGATTTGTATAATTGCCGATTCCAGTAAATTTCTTGAAACATAATCATTAGATCTAGCAATTACCGAGGTATCACCCCAATTAATACAATGCGATTTTTCACTCAGAGGGATAAACAGTGCATTTGAATTCTGGGCTGTTCTAACTGAATACATATGCTGCTTAATATGTACACATAAATTTTGACTTGACTGACCAACGTAAAACGATGGGCAATCCTTACAAGGAATTTTGTAAATGATGTTGTTATTTGTTACGGGACTATTCATAATTAGCATATCTTTAATGGTATTGTTATACGAGAACACTACATTAACATTAAACGATTTAAATATTGATTTTATGGTTTCAAATCCACGAAAATAAGGTAAGCTAAGTACATTTTTAGGCATTTCTTTTTCATTAATAGCAACACTATAAAACTTTTTGTGAGCTTTTTGATAACATAAATCAATTAAATGAGGTGGGTAGCAGAGATCGTTTCCTATCTTTTTTATGTATTCTATTTCTTGGTCCAGATATTGTGGACTCGTGATACGCAAAGCGCGTAGGAACATAGAAGAAAAAATTGAAATTTTAATAATTTAAGAATGGTGGCCAGAATAAAAATGTACATAAGTTAAATTATTTGTGGGTTTTCTATAAATACTGAATTTGCATTGGAAAGATTCTCTATGTATTAATACTTCTAGGAAAGGGATGACATTGTTATTTTCAATTTCAACAGTGAATTTTATGGATGGCACTAAATTATTCAATTTAGACAGTAAATCATTTACATCGATACCACCAGGTAAGACTACTAAGATATCATCGACATATTGGTACCATTTTAAGGGGATAAGTGTGATATTCGGGAGGTGTTGTCTCTCAAAAAATTCCATATATAAGTTTGAAAGGAGAGTTGATAAAGGGTTACCATGGTCATACCAAATATTTGTTGGTAATATTCTCCATTAAAAATAAATCTGCAATCACAAATACATAACTTAATTAAGGAAATTATGTGACTAACGGACATGGGCAATTCATGCAGTACAAGTTCATTACTTAAATATTCTAGCACAGAGTCAATAGAGACTTTTGTAAACAAAGAACATACATCAAAACTGACAAAAATATCGCTTGGGTTTAGTATTATTTAATTTTTCCACAAGATCAAGAGAATTCCGGATGTGTGAATTAGATACAGTTCCTAGTAGCGGGGATAACAGTTTAGTAAGATATTTAGATAGTTTATAAGCAATTGATCCTGCAGTACTAATAATTGGGCGCATAGGTTTGTTTTTCTTATGAGTTTTGACTAGGCCATATAAATAAGGTAATGAGGGACACTTTACAGTTAACTGACACAAAAGTTCTTTTTTATCTCTAAGAATTTGTTTGATATTGATATTAAAGTTTTTTATTACTTGGTCCAACGGAATTTTTGCGAGTTTTTTGTAAGTTATTTCATCCTCTAGTAAATTATGCATGCGTGATATGTAGTCAGTTTTGTCAAGAACCACTAAACTATTGGATTTATCAGCCTTGGTAATGTGTAAGCTATTATCATTCTTCAATTCTTTTAAACATCTTCTGTAGCGAGCAGGGAAGTTATTTCCATGATAGGCATGCGTAGCACTATATGTCATGCCTTTGATAATGTCTAAATGATTTTGTGGTAGGTCACAGTATTTTTCAAACTTATATAGAGATGTCGCTATTGATAAAGCTGAGGGTTTGTTACAAATGAAGAAAGACAACCCAAAGCCTAATGCGCGCACTGCATTATCACTTATTTGTTTGCTCGATAAATTCACCACACAATCACTTCTAGCATTATTGGTCCAATCACTGTCGTTGATAAGGTTGTTTAATTTCCTGTCCAGTTTTCTAATCAAAGTGTCTGTAGTTCTATGAAGTTTTCCATATATTTCTTGCCTTAATGCGTATATATATATATATATATATATATATATATATATATATATATATATTGTGACGTTTATAGATCGTTCGTCTACCCAAATATCAATTAAATAATTTGATTTGGAAAACGGCAGCCATTTCTTTAGAATATCAGCTGATTTTTAGTAAACGCGGGAAACCCAAAACCCGCCAGCTAGAGATAGGGGGAAAAGAGTCTTTTATCAGCTGTAAGGGTGGATGTATTCTCAAAAGAGAAGGATGAAGGCAGATTGGTACTTCTTAGACCTAGATCTTAAGCTCCCTTTCCTGTGACCCCTCTGCTGGCTGTATGCTTGTTTTCCAGGATTTGCCTTGATCGTGGGGGGTTAAGCTGACCTCCAACCCCCAAGCAACCCACCTGAATTCTGCCTCAGTCGGCTGCGAGACGTGATCTCGGACAGAGGTCAAATTACCTGCCTTCCTGTTAGGCCTACCCAGGGTGTGAGCGGCGCGCCGATGACCCAGGCCTCAGACAAAAGGGGGGCCCATGCTTTTCTACAAAGAGCCACATTTTCTACAAAGGTCCACACTGAACACGACATCCAGATTCTATGAGTCACGTGCCGTCTCTCTGCCCGCAAGTGTGCATTACCCCAAGTGAATGAAAATCAGCTTGAATTGAATGAGAGATTATAAGCCCCAACGTGGGGGCCAATATCATTTACCTTTTCTCCAGGCCAGCATGGGCCTTTTTGTAAATAAATAGCTGTAAAGTAACGAGCTGAGTTTTCTGGCGACCTTTTCCTCTAAAGAAATTATCAATAATAATCAGTTTTACGGTAAGTTCAATTAATTACAACTTGTCTTCCTTCAATTATTTCCGTTTACGTATATAGCCTCTCTCAAGGCCAGCTATATACGTAAAATTGGCGAATCTTGCCAGGTTCGAACCTAGCTTGCTTAAAAAAAGCTTGTAAATCGCGTTATCCGTTGTAAAACGTAAACTGTAAATGTTTTTCAAAGCGCAAAACTAAGCACACTTGCAGCGGGAGAAGAGACACTGACTCACGGTAAGGTATTCCATTCATTAATATGATTATTCTATAACCAATGTTAGCTTAAGGTACGTTTAAGTATTTTTATTGTAGAAGTGTTTAAACAAATGTGAAGGTAGAAATCTTATTATTGTAACGGCCAGAGCGCCGAGCGAGTTCTGTTATTTTGTAAATCGCATTGTTGTAGGAGCTCACACGAACACGTGTGCAGATAGATGCCAGAAAGGACCAGATCAAACTAGGAAGTGCTTTGCCAGGGTTTATTGCTGTATTAGAAAGCCTACCTAGTTAGGAGTGTTTTACTAATAGTTACGGCAAAAGAAGTGTACAATTCTTTTGTCTGTGATATGTTAGGGAATCCTTTTTAACTTAGTTTTCATTCCAAGTGTTGGTAACCGCTTACCTCTCAGCTTAAATTCAGCTTAGAGCACTCTCGCTCCTGCGCAGTCTCAACCAGCCTTCGTTTTCGCTCACAGCGGCAGCCATGTTTGTTATCTCTTTCAACATTATCTAAACAATTTAAGCAAAGTAACGTAAGTCTCGAAGTTTTAACGTAAATAATATCAATCATCAGTTTTAGATTCAGAGGCTAGTGCCTCCGATGTCCCAGACATCCTTTCTATTTGTGAACCTGGCCCTGACCCAGTGTCAGATCCTGAAGTTTCTTCCGCATCATCTCAGCCTCTTACCATTTTACCACCTACCTCCTCCGCTTTGGGAGGGGTAAGCCCACCAGTTAACCCCGGACTTGTTTCCGAGGGTGATTCAACGGAGGATTCCTTAACCTCCCTACCTCAAATCACTGCCACAGAGGACTCTTCACCTGTGCCAGAGCACACTGCCAGCCTTGGTGACTCCACAGATTCGCAACCTGTGGGGCCATCTCGGCCTTACCATCCAGTGCCACGGAAGAGGTTCTGGAACACGTTCTGCCGAGACTGTGGCCGCAAGGGTCACATGTTTGCCAACTACGGAGGGTGCGCGAACCACAATATTCCTGCCATCGCAATGGCCGTTACTAATCCTTCTTCACTAGGACCCCCAGCTAAGGGCCCTATAACCGTCGCACCCCTCCAAAACCATTATCAGCCAAGCCACGTCAGAGCCTACGACGACTCTGGCGCTCAAATCTCCCTGATACGGGAAGACCGAATCCCCCGAGGGGCAAACGTCGATAGACGTCATTTAATCACTATTGAATGTATCAATCATATTAAACTGATCCTTCCGACCGTCCAATTGAGGGTCACCAGACCTCACTTCTCCAGAGTTTGTACCCTTGCAGTTGCAAGCTACATTCCAGGAGGTTATGACCTCCTCCTAGGGCAAGACATGAAGTCTCCCTCGCATTCCAAAAAGCCTAGGGGTCCTAACCCCTCAACAAATCGCTCCAAAGGAAGGAGTCATCGAAATTCTACTTCCTCTAGGAAGTACATCCACCAACAGTCTCCCCCGTTACCAAGGAGGGAGATTGATCATTCACAGTTCCGTTGCAAAACCTGCAACGTAATAGGGCACTCCACGAATTGGCCTAGGTGCCCTAGCCGACTACCAGCAGCGGACAATGTCCATTCTCCACAAGGCTTAGCCTTCAACAAGAGACAGAAGCCTCTGTCTCCCATTTCCAAGGGCACGCTGAGAGGTATTGCACCTCCGGTACCCGCCACAGGTCCAGTCGACCTCAACACTCTGCCAGTGCCACTTGGCAGCACTGAGCAGTGCCAAGCTCCGTCCAGCCTGGACGTAGAGCCACCACAGAACTTGACTTCTGCGCCTGGCCCCGAGCTAGTGCCGGCGCCTAACCTAAGCAAGGATCCTCCTACAGGAGATCTTCCAACAGGCATGGAACTTACCGCAGCCCATGGCCAATCCAAAGTCCATGAGTCTTCTTCACCCTCACCACTGTCGCCCGAGGATGAACCTCCGGCAGACCTAACCTTCATACCTCCTCTGGAAAACCAGGAACTGCCCGACCAGGAGTCAGCCTGGAGTTTTCCCCTTACGACGGCTGTCGCAGCAGCCGGAGTGAGGGCCTCCCCTGCAGTAGGTTCCACCTCTACGACGGTTGCTGCAGATACCGAAGTAGGGTGTTCTCCTGAAATCCCTCAGGCTACCACTGCCTCTGCTCCTGCAGGCGTTTCTGGCCTTTCCCCAGAGTCGGTGCCTCCGTCTACTCCAAGGACTGGTATAGCCAGGTCCTGGAGGAATAAGAAGAAGAAGAAGAAGAAGGGACGTCATTAACATACTAACAAAAGAGCCACATGCTCTCCTTGACACCTGTGCCCGAGGTACAGTGTCGCATTCAATTGCAGAGTGATCCTGGCACCTACCCAGAGAAGTAGCCAGCCTGATGAATCTCTGCCAGTAGCACTAACCCTCTAACCCTAGCCATTGTAATACTAACCCTCACTTAAATATAATTACCTAATTGCATTTCCCTCCTGGTCAACTAACCACTCATCATCCCCACGCATCATTACCTCTCATTATGTATTTTAACAATTCCATCGCTGAACTACTGCTGTGCGTACCAATTAATTACAACTTGTCTTCCTTCAATTATTTCCGTTTACGTATATAGCCTCTCTCAAGGCCAGCTATATACGTAAAAAAATATATATATATATATATATATATATATATATATATATATATATACATATATATATATACATATATATATACACATATATATATATATATATATATATATATATATATATAATATATGTATAATCATATATATATACTATATATATATATATCTATATATATATAGTATATATATATATATATATATATATATATATATATATATATATATATATATATATATATATGTATGTATATATAATATATATAATATATACTATATATATATATATCTATATATATAATAATATATATCTGTCATATCTATATATCTCATATATATATATATATCTATATCTATATATATATCATATATATATATATATATCTATATATATATACACACATTCAGATATGTATGTGTAAATATATATACATACATACATATATATATATATATATATATATATATATATATATATAATTTATTATATATATATATATATATATATATATATATATATACAAATATATTATATATTATATTGTTACGAAGTGCCAAGTATCTGGTTACTACACTCACCATTCATTTATTGTTACCTCACAAAAGCCCCAGACACCACTGAAATCCCTCATCACAGGTATTAAACGATTGAATACTCTAAAGGCAACAGTGATCCCTTAACAACTTACCAGTATTGCAGAAAATTAAACTAAGTTCATCAAAACAGGTGTGAGGTAATCTTGTAAGTAATTAGATTAATCAAAGGGCATCACTCCATCAACAACTTTAAAAGTCTAAATATTTCCCTGATTTCAGAAGTCTAAGTACTTCCCTGGTTCTAAGTCACTTTAAGTAAATTAAAGGAAAGCAAATCAATTACCACTCTATGTTCCTACCTAACATAAATATAATCAAATGCAAATATACTGGTTAGAATAAAAACACTTATAAAAATGTTAAATACAAAAATTTATTATTAAACTCAAAATTTATAAGTAAAATTCACAATATCAGGGAAAACAAAAAAAAAAAAAAAAAAAAAAAAAAAAAAAAAAAAAAAAAAAAAAAAAAAAAATTTCTGTTACTTGAAAACAAAGTAAAGTTTAATTAATTTTTGAATCAATTAAGTAAAATTAAATCAAAATTAATTTATCACAAAATTCAAGAAAATTAATTCAATTGAAATTCAAAAGTGTTGGGCAATAATTGAAAATTAGAAATTAATTCACAAGTGCTAAACAATAATAAAACTTGAAAAGAATTCTAAGTAAATGCAAATTAATTCACAAGTGTTAAATTTAATTAAATGTGCAATGATTAAGCAATGAAAATAACTAAGTCAATTAAATCATGAATGCAAATGAAAATATAAAATAAAAAGGCACACTTCAATAAGAAAATTAACAAATGTACAAAAAATGAAACTAACACAAAACACAAAAATTTGCAATGTGTAAAAGTATAAATCTCTTCACTCAAACATTGTAACCATCAGTTTTTACCAAACCTTCGTAACCATCTGTTATTAGTTACTAGTTAACCGCTGTTCCTATCAGTTATTAGTTTCTTACCAAACCATCATAACCATTAGATATTAGTTGCAACTAATAAAATATAGCACACTTTACCTTTTTGGTATACCAATTTCTTTCTTTGCTGCAGACTTGTTTCACTTTACCAAAAACCAGGCGCCGTTACGACACAATGTTTGTTCAGATTCCACAAAAACACCAAATAACACTAAATAAACTCTAAGAAATATCAAATATGAAATTCTCAAGTTACGAGTGACCAATTCATGTTATGCTAATATAATCTCAAGAATGTCGAGGGAGAGAGAGAGAGAGAGAGAGAGAGAGAGCGAGATGTTAATGCCTCGAGTATCTACGATCTAATGAATCTCTCTTCCTTACGGAAAATGGACAGGGCAGATGACACAAAACGTTTTTGGGCAATAACTCTTCCAGAAGCTTTGAAATCTTACGCAATCTTATATACAAAATGTGTAATCTGCACGTGGGACTCGGCAAAGACATACACGCATGAGTCCAGTCTGCTCAACAGACACGTACCTGATCGAAACGGAGGCTGAGCGATAATTAAGACTGACATGTTTTGATAACAATGCGAAGACTCGATTTGATCG
>NC_087205.1:90714834-90734834 GCF_015104395.2 Macrobrachium nipponense | reverse complement strand
TCCTTTTCCTCCGATGATATTCCAAGTAATTGGCTATTTATTTCTGTATCGAGTCCTTTAACCTGAGTCCTTTCCTCCGATTAATCAGTATGTGGCTATATTCTGTTATCGAGTCTAATGAGTCCTTTCCTTCCGCATGATTATTTTCATTAAAGTGGCTATCGTTACAGCCTAACGGAAAAGTTAACTGAGTCTTTGTTTTCCTCCGATGATATCAGTAATGTGGCTATTATTCGTAATCGAGTCCTAACTCAAGTCCTTTCCTTCCGATGATATCAGTAATGTGGCTTATTTTTTGTATCGAGTCTTTAACTCTCCCTTTCCTCCGATGATATCAGTAATTATGGCTATTAGTCGTGAATCGAGTCTAACTGAGTCTCCTTTCCTCGAATCGATCTCAGTAATGATGGCTATTAGTTCTATATCGAGTCTAACTGAGTCCTTTCCTCCAAATGATCTCAGAATTTGGCTATTATTCTATATCGAGTGTAACTGAGTCCTTCTCTCCGATGATATCAGTAATATGGCTATTATTTTGTATCGAGTCTAACTAAGTCCTTTCCTCCGATGATATCAGTAATGTGGCTATTATTCTCTATCGAGTCTAGCTGAGTCCTTTCCACCAATGATATCAGTAATGTGGCTATTATTCTGTATCGAGTCTAACTGAGTCCTTCTCTTCGATGATATCAGTAATGTGGCTATTATTCTGTATCGAGTCTAACTGAGTCCTTCTCTCCAGATGATATCAGCAATGTGGCTATTATTCTGTATCGAGTCTAACTGAGTCCTTCTCTCCGATGATATCAGCAATTGCTATTAATTCTTTGTTATCGAGTCTAACCGAGTCCTTCTCTCCGATGAATACAGTGAGTGGCTATTATTCTGTTATCGATCCTAATGATTCCTTCCCATCCAATGATATTCAGTGATTGTTATTATTCTGTATCGAGTCTAACTGAGTCCTTTTCTCAAATGATATCAGTAATGTGGCTATTATTCTGTATCGAGTCTAACTGAGTCCTTCCCTCCAATGATATCAGTGATGTGGCTATTATTCTGTATCGAGTCTAACTGAGTCCTTTTCTCAAATGATATCAGTAATGTGGCTATAATTCTGTATCGAGTCTAACTGATCCTTCCCTCCAATGAATATCCAGTAAATGTGGCTATTATTCTGAATCGGAGTCTAAACTGGTCCTTCCCTCCAAATGATATCCGTAATGGTGGCTATTATTCTGTATCGAGTCTAATGAGTCCTTTTCTCTGAGATATCAGTAATGTGGTATTTATTCTGTATCGAGTCTAACTGAGTCCTTTTCTTCTAGATATCAGTAAATGTCGCATTATTCTGTATCGGAGTTAATTGAGTCCTTTCCTACGATGATATCAGTAATGGGCTATTATTCTGTATCGAGTCTAACTGAGTCCTTCCCTTTCTTTTATACAATAATTGGCATTATTCTGTATCGAGTCTTAACTGAGTCCTTTTCTCTGAGATTATCATTAATGTCGCTATTATTCTTATCGAGTCAACTGAGTCCTTTCCTACGATGATATCAGTAATGTGGCTATTATTCTGTATCGAGTCTAACTGAGTCCTTCCCTCTTATGATATCAATAATTGGCTATTATTCTGTATCGAGTCTAACTGAGTCCTTTTCTCTGATGATATCAGTAATGTGGCTATTATTCTGTATCGAGTCTAACTGAGTCCTTTTCTCTGATGATATCAGTAATGTCGCTATTATTCTGTATCGAGTATAACTGAGTCCTTTCCTACGATGATATCAGTAATGCTATTCTGTATCGAAGTTCTAATTGACTTCCCTTCCCTGTATGATATCAATAATTGGCTATATTCTGTATCGAGTCTAACTGAGTCCTTTTCCCTCCTGATGATATCAGTAATGTCGCTATTATTCTGTATCGAGTATAACTGAATTCCTTTCCTACGATGATATCAGTTAATGTGGCCCAATCTTCTGTTATCGAGTATAAACTGAGTCCTTCCCTCCGAATAATATCGGTTTAAGGTGGCTATTATTCTGTATCGATTTCTAAATGAGTCCCTTTTCCCAAACTATGATATCAGTAATTGGTATTATTTCCTGTATCGGTTCTAACTGAGTCCTTTTTCTCTGATGATATCAGTAATGTCGCTATTATTCTGTATCGAGTATAACTGAGTCCTTCCCTCCGATAATATCAGTAATGTGGCTATTATTCTGTATCGAGTATAACTGAGTCCTTCCCTCCGATAATATCAGTAATGTGGCTATTATTCTGTTCAAGTGTAACTAAGTCCTTTCCTCTGATGATCTCAGTAATGTGGCTATTATTCTGTATCGAGTCTAACTGAGTCATTTCCTACGATGATATCAGTAATGTGGCTATTATTCTGTATCGAGTCTAACTGAGTCCTTTTCTCCAACGATATCAGTAATGTGGCTATTATTCTGTATTGAGTCTAACTGAGTCCTTCTCTCCGATGATATCAGTAATGTGGCTATTATTCTGTATCGAGTCTAACTGAGTCCTTCCCTCCGATGATATCAGTAATATGGCTATTATTCTGTATCGAGTCTAACTGAATCCTTCCCTCCGATGATATCAGTAATGTGGCTATTATTCTGTATCGAGTCTAACTGAGTCCTTCCCTCCGATGATATCAGTAATATGGCTATTATTCGTATCGAGTTCTAACTTGGAATCCTTCCCTCCGATGATATCAGTAATGTGGCTATTATTCTGTATCGAGTCTAACTGAATCCTTCCCTCCGATGATATCAGTAATATGGCTATTATTCTGTATCGAGTCTAACTGAGTCCTTCCCTCCGATGATATCAGTAATGTGGCGCTATTATTCTGTATCGAGTCTAACTGAATCCTTCCCTCCGATGATATCAAAGTAATACTGCTATTATTCTGTATCGAGTCTAACTGAATCCTTTGCCTAACGATGAGATCAGTAATGTGGCTATTATTCTGCATCGCGTCTAACCGAGTCCTTCCTCCAATGATACCAGTAATGTGGCTATTATTCTGCATCGAGTCTAAAACGAGTCCTTCCCTCCAATGATATCAGTAATGTGGCTATTATTCTGCATCGAGTCTAACCGAGTCCTTCCCTCCAATGATATCAGTAATGTGGCTATTATTCTGCATCGAGTCTAACCGAGTCCTTCCCTCCAATGATATCAGTAATGTGGCTATTATTCTGCATCG
The DNA here is from genome assembly GCF_015104395.2 of Macrobrachium nipponense. Taxonomy (NCBI): domain Eukaryota; kingdom Metazoa; phylum Arthropoda; class Malacostraca; order Decapoda; family Palaemonidae; genus Macrobrachium; species Macrobrachium nipponense. The sequence goes on along the minus strand of NC_087205.1, from coordinate 90,731,605 downwards.
AGTTCTAACCCGAGGTCTTCCCTCCCCCAATGATATCAGTAATGTGGCTATTATTCTGCAATCGAGTCTAACCGAGTCTTCCTTCCCTCCAATGATATCAGTAATGTGGCTATTATTCTGTATCGAGTCTAACCGAGTCCTTCCCTCTTAATGATATCAGTAATGATTATTCTATTCTTTTGCAATCGAGTCTAACGAAGTCCTTCCCTTCCAATGATATCGTAATGTGGCTATTATTCTGCATCGTCTAACCGAGTCCTTCCTCCAACTGACAATATCAGTAATGTGGGCTAAATTATATCTGTTTCGGTCTAACTGAGTCCCTTCCCTCCCTGATATCAGTAATGTGCTATTATTCTGTATCGAGTCAATCCCGAGTCCTTTCCTCCAATGATATCAGTAATTGTTGGCTATTATTCTGTATTGAGTTCTAACCATGATATCAGTAAATTGTCCTTATTATTCCCTTGTATAGTCCTAAACTGAATCCTTTCCTCTTCTGATATCTAATGTGGAATATTATTCTTGTATTGGAGTCTAACATTGAGTTCCTTCCCTCCAATGATATCAGTAATGTGGCTATTATTCTGTATCGAGTCTAATTGAGTCCTTCCCTCCAATAATATCAGTACTGTGGCTATTATTCTGTATCGAGTCTAACTGAGTCTTTCTCTCCGATGATATCAGTAATATGGCTATTATTCTGTATCGAGTCTAACTGAGTCCTTTCCTCCGATGATATCAGTAATGTGGCTATTATTCTGCATCGAGTCTAACTGAGTCCTTTTCTCCGATGATATCAGCAATGTGGCTATTATTCTGTATCGAGTCTAACTGAGTCCTTTCCTCCAATGATATCAGTAATGTCGCTATTATTCTGTATCGAGTCTAACTGAGTCCTTTCCTCCGATGATATCAGTAATTTGGCTATTATTCTGTATCGAGTCTAACTGAGTCCTTTCCTCCGATGATATCAGTAATGTTGATATTATTCTGTATCAAGTCTAACTGAGTCCTTTCCTCCGATGATATCAGTAATGTGGCTATTATTTTGTATCGAGTCTAACTGAGTCCTTTCCTCCGATGATATCAGTAATAGGGCTATTATTCTATATTGAGTCTAACTGAGTTCTTTCCTCCGATGATATCAGTAATGTGGCTATTATTCTGTATCCAGTCTAACTGAGTCCTTTCTTCCGATGATATCAGTAATGTGGCTATTATTCTGTATCGAGTCTAACTGAGTCCTTTCCTCCGATGATATCAGTAGTGTGGCTGTTATCCTATATTGAGTCTAACTGAGTCATAGTCAAATAAGCAAGTAAAGATTCACTCACTGTCATTCATTCTCGAAAGTTCTGAGGAGAAATTGAAGGCCTCCCTAGATTTGACGATGATCAGTCTGTGGCCTGGAAACTTGGCGCAGTGAGCTATGGCAGCAAGCGAGCCGTAACTTCCACTGAGAGCGACGTAGAAGAGTTTGTCCGGTTTCCATGAGTATGTGCCTGAAACGCTCGCTGTGTACAGAAATGAGAAACATTACTACCATGAGAGGGAGAGATGATACAGAAAAGTGCCATTTTGTATTATCTCGCAATCAGATTATATATATATGTATATCCTATAAATATATATAATAGATATATATATATATATAATTCTATATATATATATATATATATATAAATATATATATGTGTGTGTGTGTGTGTGTGGCTAAAAGTAGCCTCACAGTTACTTCATGAACTGTTTCTCATTCAAAGTACTCTTCAATAGAAAATTAATACCGTGCCATTAATACATGCTACTTATTTTTATCCTTTTCACGTCACTCATTCTTAAATATGCCACTTATTCATGTCTGAAAAATTTTATGCGTTTAATAAACTATTTTTTATTCTGTTTTAACTGTGAGGCTACTTTTGGCCCACCCTGTATATACACCCTCCTACTGACTTTTTTTCACTTGGTCATGACGTGTGCTTGTACGCTGGGTATCTTGCCATTTCCAGGGGCACTTTTCTAAGACTTTCAAAACGCAGACAATTCTTCCTACCTGACCACGTTTTTCAGTATGAAAATATAGCTGTAAAAAAGATCCTCTTCAGTAACCCAATTAAAGTATCTGTGACGATTCTACATATAGCTATGAGTAGAAAATACAATTTTCATCTCGTTTTCTTAGAAACATTCAACTAGTAAATGCAGTGAATAAAACGGTTTTAGGTCATCACTAAGAGGTTCTCGCAAATAGCGGATTTAAGTGACCTTTGGGATAATTGGTTGAATAAAAGATTAAGACAGCGAATCCACATCCCATTCTTTTAACTGCATGGTTGGAATTCAAAGCCTCAGGGAAAGGTGCCAACGACGAGGTTAAGGCAATTATGGGTGCAAGTGAAAAGCAGCTCTTGGATAAGTCAGAGGGCCTCATCTCTTTTGACACAACTGATAAAAAAAGAAATTTCTTACTTTGATCTGTCTGGACTGCGCAAAAAATGCTATACAAACACGTTTTAAAACCACTGTCAGATTTAACCATTATCCAAGACATGGGGTGACTAATCGAATGGCGTTGAAAATGACAAGGATTAAAAATACAGCAAGAAAGTACGTTGATTTAAAGAGATAATACAAATTCATAGTCAAAAGACATTAGGTTTCTCAGTTGACTCGTGAAATTATTAGCAAGCGGGATCGTTCCTTTCATTGAGCTCCTGTACTGAAAAACAGACCAAACCCTTGCTCTCTGCCGGCTCTAGTTTAGTGGACTGTTTCACCTGATATCTTGAAACGTCCTGAATTTGCTCTCTCATTGATAACAGGATTATTGTTCTTCAGGCACGAGCAGAAGCAGAATATCAACGCGTTGACGGTCATCAGTGTACTAATAGTAATCAGTGGGACAACTAGAGAAACCACTAAACAAGTTAGCTAGGGCCAACTTAATGTTGCTAACCAGGATACTCACATTTCTTGAAGTAGTAGGATGCGTCTGAATCAGGAAGGAGTTCTGTGGTCTCTGGACCAACGTTTATGAGCCGACATTCCCAAGAATTCTGTTGTCCTGACACCTTAACCAAGGACCAAGCTTGACACGCAGTAGATCCAAGGGCAAAGCAGAAATCCTGGCACTCACCTTCAGATAAACGTTTGTTTATGCTTCAAAAATCAGTTTTTGCTTATATTAAGCTAATGTTAACAAAAGACAATAACAAGAAATTACATTTATTTCTGCAAAACGTAGAGAACTCAAATTTTTCAACGTTGTCAAAAGAGAGTAATACTTCAAATAACCCTGAAGTCATTAGGCCATTGTGAGTCCTTTCGGTCCTGGGGCCAGAGCTGCAATAAGGGATAGTAAACATTGGTCAGCAAATGTGATGCTAATAGTCATGATATGATACTCATTCTTGTCTCATGTTGAGGCACAACACCTACGAAATAGCGCATTTGAGCTGCATAAGTTACTCCCAGTTCGGATATTGGAAGCAGCGTCAGAGGATCAGTGATAGTCTTCAGGATACTAAGACAAAATTATGATAAGGAAAACAGAAGTGAGTAGACTAAACTTACAGAGATGTGCATTATAACGGACTGCGTGTAAATCATAACGTACAGAGCAAACAATAACGTATAAGGAGAGAGGAATTTCTGAACTTGTGTAAAGTATATACAGCATGGCATCTACATTCACCCATCTATCTATATATATCTAGAATACTTACAACGATTATATCCTGTAAAAACACGCATTGCAGTCTGTCGCTGAAATGTCAGGTTTGGAGCCATGAAAAATTGCTTCACTAAACCTTCTATGTAATAGACACTAGGCCCAGGTACTGCAGTCACGATTCCACGAGTAACCAGTCCGAAGGAAAGTAACACAACCACTGCTCGTAGCAGCAAATGGCAATTGCAAGAGGCTGCCATTGCAACCTGGGCAATCTCGCATTCCGTGCAGTTCCCACCTGTAATTATCAAAGAAGGAAAAGACTTTCAAACGTAAGAAAACAACACAAGTTGCGGGGCTACAAAGTGACATAACAGGCAGAAACAGAACACAGTTAACCATTTTGAAACAATGACGTTACTAATTCGATTCGCTCTATTGTCTTAAATTTATGACTTGTATGGTTATCCCTTTGTACAGGTATGAACAAAATCATTCAAAGACCTGAGTAGCCGTTGTTTCAGAAATCACCTACACTCCCTTTCAACGTAGAGCTTGTTCCAGATATTTCGCAAAAAATTAATGTAGAAAAAACACGGGTACAATATCGTATTCCAGTACAGTTGTGAGAAAGTTCATAATATAAAACAACTCGGAGATATTGGTGTTTGTCTTATTGGTTGTTTGGATGGTGAGTCTTACATATTTCAGCAAGTAAATTGGGGAATGATTATTATAGGTCTTTAGCTCGACTCGCCTGGGAAAGGGACCATGAAATAAATTTCTAAAAAGGTAAAGTAGTGCATAAATGCTTAGACAGATCCGCCAGATGTACGAAGGCTCCCTTATTACGTTAAATGATACTTTTGACGCAAACTTGGGCAATGTTGAAAATGGTATTATATAAGTGAAGAAACTTGTAAATGTGAGGTTGCTCGTAATTTTAGAAATAACTGAGTTCGTTCCAAAATCAAAGTCCTAATTTAGAACCAAATCGCCCTTTTGGCTCTTTGGCGGAAGACTCCAGGTTTCTTCCGGTGGGAAGGTCTCGAAGCCTTTGAGAACTGACTTAATTAAGGGCCCAACCACCTGATTTACAGTTTCACTTTCTGTAATACTTGTTTGTATGTACAGTCACTCGTATAAGTTCCTGGTGTTTGAGAGAGCTTTCTGGGTGACAGGTGTCTGGGAGTGCGAAACTGGCCAAATGTTCAACTATCCAACTCTGCTGTAGAAAGTTTCGGTGTGTGCCCGTCTTACGTCACTATACAGACCCGTTGTCCAGAAAGGGTTTGCATGGAATTCAGCTTTATGCCCGGAGACATCCATGAACTGATATGAGTGACTATACTATGGTTTCCTGCTTTACTTTGTTACCTGAGTTGTAATGTTGTAACTCCATTTCAGTGATCAAGTCCACAGCAGTTAAGTGAAAGCCACAAGCTCTATACATTTATGTTTTTAATACACTACTACTTTTCAGCAACCCGTAAGTACGTAACATTAATTTCATTGCGGATTTTACCTTATATGTATTCATACATATATATTTGAATATAATGCACACACACACACACACACACACACACACACACACATATATATATATATATATATATATATATATACAATATATGAAGTAAGACGCACAATGAAAAACACAGTAAAAAAACTTATAGCGTGTCAATAATATGCATATACAAAAACTTTTAGCTCACGTGCAACCACTGTGAACTGTTCACTAAAATTGAGTATAAGAGACAACTCAAGAAGCAAAGCAGTTGGGAGTAAGCTTCAGGTTTTGTACAGAAATATGTATTTAATAGGTCACAAGTTTTATACCCTGGATTTCATTGTAAATCTTATATCACATGAGAAGAACGGTATAATTAATATATAATTATATTAGATATTATATATTCATAATATTATATATATCATATATTTATATATATATATATATATATATATATATATATATTATATATATATATATCTATATAGTAGTTTATATATACATACATCATATATATACTATATATATTATATATATATATATATATATTTATAATATATATTATATGGCTACTTTCAAAATGCATGTTTCCCCTCTTTGAAATATCATGTAGAATTATGCAACATTTGTTCAGATTTCGCATTGCATGTTGTAAAAGAATATATATATAACGTAAACAGAGAGAGATTCTTTATCTTTCCGAAACTACGAGTGTTTAATTTTGATGTCAACACTTTCAGATTAGAGGAACTCAGAGATCTCCGTTTGCTTCCCTATTCTGTCAACGCGTTTGATAGCGAGCGAGCTAGAGTCTTTGCGTTGTTATCGAAACATATCAATCTTAATTGTCGCTCAGCCTCCGTTTCGATCAAGTAGAGTACGTCTTTTTTTTTTAACAGACTCGTCTTGTACGCGTATGTCTTTGCCAAGTCCCACGTGGGAATTGCACATTTTGTATGTGAGATTGCATCAGATTTCCAAGCTACTGGAAGCATTCGTGACAAGAACGTTTTGGGTCATCTGCCCTGTTGAATTTCCGTAAAGGAAGAAAATTCCATTCTATCTTGAGACCTTGAGGCAGTCAGATCTCTCTCTCTCTCTCTCTCTCTCTCTCTCTCTCTCTCTCTCTCTCTCTCTCTCCCGCGACATCCTTGAGATTATATTAACGTAACGTAAATTGGTCACTCGTAACTTGTGAGAATTTTATATTTGATATTTCTTAGAGTTTATTTAGTGTTATTTAATTTCTTTTGTGGAATCTGAACGAACATCATTTTGTAACGGCGCCTGGTTTTTGTGAAATTGTGTAAGACAAGACTGCAGCAGAGAAAGAAGTTGGTATACCAAAAAGGTAAAGTGTTATATTTTTATTAGTTGCAACTAATAACGGTTAGGTAATAACTAATAACTAATAACAGATAGGAATTGTGTTTAACTATAGCGAGTGTGGTTAACTAATAATTGTTAGGAACTGTGGTTAACTAATAACTAATAACAGGTGTTTATGAAGGTTTGGTAAAAACTGATGTTTTGAGTGGAAACATTTACACTTTTACACATTGCTGATTTTTGTGTTTGTGATTGTTCCATTGTTTGTGCACTGTTTCATTTTCTTATTGAAGTGTGTCTTTTTATTTTATATTTTCATTTGCATTCACAATTTAATTGACTTAGTTATTTTCATTGCTTTATCATTGCACATTTAATTAAATTTAACACTTGTGAATTAACTTCAAATTTTCAATTATTACCTAACACTTTTGAATTTTGATTGAATTAATTTTCTTGAATTTTGTGATAAATTAATTTTGATTTAATTTTACTTAATTTTATTCAAGAATTAATTAAACTTTTCCCTGATATTGTGAATTTCACTTATAAATTTTGAATTTAATAATAAATTTTTGTATTTAGAATTTTTATAAGTGTTTTCTTTACCTTACACCAGTATAAGTATATATGATTATGATTATATTGATGATAGGTAGAAACATAGAGTGGTAATTGATTTGCTTTCCTTCAATTTATTTGAAGTGACTTAGAACCAGGGAAGTACTTAACTTCTGAAATCAGGGAAATACTCAGAGTTTTAAAGTTGTTGATGGAGTGATGCCCTTTGATTAATTTAATTACTTACAAGATTACCTCACCCCTGTTTTGATGAACTTAGTCTGATTTTCTGCAATACTGGTAAGTGTTAAGGGATCACTGTTGCCTTTAGAGTATTCAATCGTTTAATACCTGTGATGAGGGTTCAGGTGTCTGGCTTTTGTGAGGTAACATTAAATGAATGGTAAGTGTAGTAACCAGATACTTGGCACATCGTAACAATATATATATATATATATATATATATATATATATATGTATATATATAATTCATATTTAATATGTGTGTCTAATAAAAGAATCCCATAAAAACACCAAAATGTAGAAAGTAAATACCGCTGTATTTCAGAGACAAGCTGTCTCTCTCTTCAAGCAGGTAAGAAATGAATCATTCAAAAGGATAGTGGGACCTAGATATTATAGATAAAATCTTTCTCCAATTGTTTTTACTTCACTACGATGTAACTTTAATTTTTACTCCACTGAATTACGATGTAATTTTTATTTCTACTCCACTGAATTACAAAATGATTTTAATTTTTACTTACTCAATTGCGAAGCAATTATAGTTTTTACTTCACTGAATTGCAAAGTGATTGTAGCTTTTACTTCACTGAATTACGAAACTATTGTAGGTTTTCCCTTACTGAATTACGAAGTAATTGTAGCTTATACTTCACTGAATTACGAGGCAATTGTGGTCTTTACTTCACTGAATTACGAAGCAATTGTAGTTTTTATTCTACTGAATTACGAAGTAATTGTATCTTACTTTACTGAATTGCGAAGTAATTGCAGGTTTTACTTCACTGAAATACGAAGCAATTGTAGTTTTTGTTTCACTGAAATACGAAGCAATTGTAGTTTTTACTTCAATTAATTACAAAGCAATTGTAGTTTTTATTTTACTGAATTACGAAGCAATTGTTTTTATTTCACTGAATTACGAAGCAATTGTAGTTTTTACTTCAATTAATTACAAAGCAATTGTAGTTTTTAATTTACTGAATTACGAAGCAATTGTTGTTTTTATTTCACTGAATTACGAAGCAATGATAGTTTTTACTTCAATGAATTACGAAGAATTGTAGTTTTTACTTTACTGAATTACGAAGCAATTGTAATTTTCACTTCACTGAATTACGGAACAATTGTAGTTTTTACCTCACTGAATTACTAAGTAATTGCAGTTTCTACTTCACTGAATTACGATGTAGTTTTAGTTTTTACTGCAATGAATTACGAAGAAATTGTAGTTTCTTTCTCTACCGAATTACTTGGTAATTTTTCGGGGCAAATTGTATACTCAGTACCGCAATGCAGTATGAATTCACTGCTGTTTAGGCTTAGCCTTTCGGGAGTCAATTGTCATCTACTGATTTTTAAAATAAGAATTGTTCATTGGCTGCATTTAGCCTTGGCTTCTTATTTAAGGATATATGCGTAATCAGAGTGACAATTTATATCCGTAACTGAAATACAACTTATATGGAGAGCGGAGAGTTTTTCCATCATCTTAAAAAGCCAGTTACACAAAATTTGGATTACAAATTCATTGAAAATGAAGCCTGGAACGATCACAGGTGCCGCACTGGAGCGCTGGAGGCTATCTCGTGAATGCAAAGAGCTTGGCTGAATGTAGTGGGAACGTTTGGTGTTGGTTATCTTTATTTTTTACTTTTTATTTTTTTTGGAATGTTGTTGCTCATCTTTATTTTTTACTTTTTATTTTTTTGGAATGATGTTTTTCCGATGCATTTCTGCCTTACGTCTTCATTTGAATCTTTTTTTGTATACAAAAAAAAAAAAAAAATCAGATATGACTGATCAGCTGAACGTACTAAGACAAGAGGTGTTAGCTTTCCTTTATATTCAAAGGACAATTCAAGTGCAAAGGCCGTTGGGGTGGGAAATCTATTGTCGTTTTCTATCTAAGGCTCAAAGAAAAAAAAAAGGGGGTGGGGGGACTTGAGAAATAGGAAAAAGGGCCAATGATTACCGGAAAGAATTTTGAGCTGATAGTTCAAGTTTAATGCAATAAACAAATAAATAGATAAATAAATAAATAAATAAATAAATAAATAAATAAATAAAATAGGAAAGTGTTGAGTTTTGAGCTGATAGTTCAAGTTTAAATGCAAAAAAAAAAAAAAAGATAAATGAATAAATAAATCAGGAAAAAGGATCAATGATTACTGGAAAGTGTTGAGTTTTGAGGAGATAGTTCAAGTTTAAATGCAAAAAAGATAATAAAATAATAATAGATAAAAAAGATAAAATAAAATGGGAAAAAGGGTCAAAGATTACTGGAAAGTGTTGAGTTCTGAGCTTATAGTTCAAGTTTAAATGCAACAACAGCAAAAATCTTCAAACTGCTGAGTGAGTTACTTTGAGAAATGGGAAGTGTGAGAAAGTCACAGCGAAAACGTCTAGCACTAAATACCTCCTGAAGATCAGACTTCCAAAGCCGAAGACACCAAGGTATAATGTCCGCGCCTCTCGAGGCTTGATGTTTCACTAATGTTGACGACAACTGCCTTCTCTTTCGCTCCCTTGTTGACGCTAGTGGGCACTTAACTTTTTTACAGATCATCCTCCTTTGTCTATTATCTAGAATTCCTCTAGATTTGAGTCTATTAATCATTCATTCTTGGCGATTTACAAATAGAGCGTTCCCGAAGAACGCTTCCAGGAGAGAAGCGGAAAGATTAACAGACGAACGGGGTACGATGAATAAATGATATGAATAAAAATCTACCAGCTGACATACAACGATATTTTATAGACTCGCATGTATATGTTTATATACATCCGTATATGCATACATACATACATATGTATACATATACATTGGCATGTACTTATTTATCCTTTGTCGATGTATAGTACGTCACGTGAAACTTCCAAAGAAATTGATTGACCGATAGGCATGGAATGTGGCGACCTTCAGAGAAGCTTAGGGGCGATAGTCATTGTTGAGAGATAAGGCGTCTTTACGAGGAATGTGAAGAATGTGCATTAGAATTTGTCGATGGTCGGGTGGATAATTCTCCATAAAAGTAGACCAGTGAGTGCTCTATTACCTTTTCAATCTAAAATTCTAGATGTACGAAGCGACTCAAGAAGCCTGAGAAAGGACGAAAGAAATGGTGCTAAAGAGAAGTTGTTGGACATGAATATAGAATGTGGATGTACAGTGGAGTGGCTGGTTAGAAAACCTTTTTTTAGGGGAGAAAGACGAAATTGGGATAATGGATGATACTACGAATGGACATATTTATATACTTTTCTATTTTTTTATATTTTTTATTTTATTGGTTTTACTTTAGTTTAACCAGACCACTGAGTTATCCATTTTATTGCTCACGTTGTTCATTGTTTCTTACAGTACGATATTCATCCTGTTATTGACATCATTTTGAAAAATATTTAGAATTTCTATCAAGTCCCTTATATTCATCTTAGCCCAGGCTATTATTTTGCTCCGCTTCCTCACAACCGAATTCCTGACGTGAACTTTTTATCTTGAAATCAGTATGGTGGTGTTTTCTGTGACTCCTTCGCACCCGCAGCATGACTGAAGTTTGATTTTAAATCACGAAAAGGTCAAAGGGTGATGATGATAAGAACTAAGTTACAGCCACAAAAGGAAAAGTGAAACAATGAGATGCCAAGTACTGACCTGTTATTAGCGAGTTGCTGTGACCTTCTCTTGGTAATGAGACGAAAGTAATTAGCATCACACGTTTCGCCCTTTCCTTTGCGGTTGTAACATTGTTAGCATATCTAAAGCAGATTTCTTGTATAAGGTAATAGTCCCTTTGGAAATGTCTACTAAAGAGACGTTAAAAGTCAAGACCTCACATACTGATTCATTTATACTTGTGTTTTTGATTGACTAAAATTTCATCTACCACTTACGAGTATATTTTTAAATTGCTTTTATTAGCTTTTTTCTGATTTGTTACCTTTCCTCTTGCGCCTACTTTTGTTCAGTTGCAGGCATCCTATCCTGAGGAAGTTTCCTGCACGAGACGAAGACAATTTTTTTCCTTTGTCCCATTATAAGAAATAACAGAATTACAACGAAGTACATCGTTCGAAAAGTAACTCATTGTCTGAAGGCCTTTAGATTTATAAAGTGACCGAAAAATATTCCTTTAGTCGCAGTTCTAATGCACTAATCTCTCAGACGGTGTTTGTTGTGGCTTCTTCCTCGCTTCTCTGCTAGAAATGGTTAAGTTAAACTAACCTCAAAAATATTTTTATGATCTTTTGAAGTACCTGAAGCAAACTTCCTTTAAATTTACGCGAATCGTCTCGGATCGGACGAAAATTCCTCACAAATGGCAAAAATGATCTCGGTAGCAACTGCTGCTGCCGCTGGGCGTTTTATAGCGGCCTTATCCAGTATGTTCCCGTGCAACCGATATATTCGTATCCCCTTTAAGTGCACGTGACACTATACTCTGTTTTTTCCATCTGTCCATCCGCCTGTGGTGGTCGCGCATGGTAACACTGTGTCCCGGGGTTTAAATAGTTATGCTATGTCTAAGTTTTAGGTAAATAAAAGGATATCTGGGTGTACGTTTGCAACTGAAAAGTGTTTTAATAATTTACTGTATGCGAATTACACCGCTAATATTCGAAATAGGATATTATTTAAAGCCCGGGACGCAGTGTTACCATGCGCAAACACCACAGACAGATGGACAGATGGAAAAAAAACCAGAGTATAGTTTTGCACACAAAAGATAAAATATAATAAAATAAAAAATGAAATAATACAAATAAAAATTAGAAGACTTTTAACATTCTCTCTAATTTATCAATTTGTTTAAAGGTTCAAAATCTACGTCAGTAGATTTTTGGTTACTATGGATACAAACACAAACCGCATATATATATATATATATATATATATATATATATATATATATATATATATATATTATATATATATGTGTGTGAATTTTTTAATCCCTTGCGCATGTGCAACTTTCTCGGGCTCATAAACCTTAAGCCGCATAATTCGTTTATGGAAATTCAACGAATAGCAATAAACCATTTGATCATGCAACGATATTGATAAGTGTTGTAGGGAAATGTGCACATGTTACATATATAATATTTCTACACACATATATATATATATATATATACATATATATATATATATATATATATAATATATATATATATTTATATATTTATATGTCTGTGTATGTATAAATACCATTTGGGCATATTTTCTCTCTTGTGATACTCCTATTGAAGCCAGCGGCATTATCCGCAGATACAATCTTTTTATCTAGACTTTGAATCGGGCTATAAGAACAGAATTACAACGAACTAAATCGTTCGAAAAGTGAGTCATTGTCTGAACGTCTTTAGATTTATAAAGTGACAGAAAAATATTCCTTTAGTCGTGGGTCTAATGCGCAAATCTCCCAGACGGTGTTTGCTATGGGAGACTGATTCAAAGTACAGAGAAAAAGACAGTAGCTACCGTCGACAAATTCTAGTAGGGGTGATATCAGAAAGTAGGGAATCCCAGTCGCCTCCTTTCACTGGATGGAAATCTCTTTCTTTGATTAGAAAGCTAAAGACCTTTGTTGCGTTGCTAGAAAGAAATCGCGAATTACACTCCATTCTAGTTGCTAGAGGATGTTTTCTACAAAGGCTAAAAATAGATTCTACAGTCTCTCTCACGAATGTTCTTTGCTCTAACCACACATCAAGTCTTCATGCTGAATGTTCAGCAATGTCTCCTGGCATGAGACCACTGTTAGTCCATTAGTTAGTTCCTCGTTGGACGAGTGGATTTCGCGCTCGGCTACCAATCCGGTGGTCCGAAGTTCGATTCTCGATCGGCCAACGCGGAACCAGAGAAATTTATTTCTGGTGACAGAAATTCATTTCTCGATATAATGTGGTTCGGATCCCACAAAAAGCTGTAGGTCCCGTTGCTAAGTAACCAATTGGTCACTAGCTACGTAAAAATATCTAATCCTTCGGGCCAGCCCTAGGAGAGCTGTTAATGAGCTCAGTAGTCTGGTAAAACTAAGATATACTTAAGTCCATTTGTTAATAGACGAAATTACTTAACGAACAACTGGAGCTTCTTTCTGATGTGTATCACTCACTTAATGCCTTCTTGTTCAAATGTGCACCACACAGCTTACGAGACCTCAATCAACGTAAAAGGTTCATTGCAAGCATTGCATCGTGCAATAATTTGTCTATCGTGCCGATGATTTATTCCCCTTCGACAGTGACAGAATATCACAGTCGAGAGATGAGGTTCCCAAAAATGTTAAAATGTTGACTCACACTCTTCTCCCTCCCAATGAGCATCTTGAAATATTTCGTGCATCCTCGATATAACTTTGATCACTCAATGTTCCCGGAATTTATGATGTTGTGCCCATATAATGCCCACTTCACTTCCACCCTTATCGCTCTTTTCCTTCTACAAAGGTTCCTCTCCCAGACGTAACTAACGAGCCAGTGTTTAGTCCCTTAATCCCATCTAATCTCACGTGTAACTAGATCAACTGTGGGTCATTTTCATTTTTTGTTCTCTGATGTTTCTACTTTTTTCATTGCTTATTTTCTCGATGGCCACTCTGCTGCGATATTCTTAAGTTTTCACAAACTCTTTCCACCCTTGCATCATTGAGATCTGCGTCACCTCTGTACACAAAACCCAAAACAAAGACAACATTTTCACTCCATTCCCTTCAGACAGCATCTCTGCATTTGCACCCGGCTTTCCAAGATCATCTGCTCTTTATCCTTTCCTTTTCATTTCTTTCTCTCCAGCGCAAATTCTTCTCGTTGCGTTTGATAATTATTGTTCTCGCTCTCTCTTTCCCTTCCACTTTCTTCCCGGCATCTTGACACAGTCTCCTATTCTGTCATGCAACTGGTATTTCATTTTTCTCTTCTTCATGAAAAGTGAAAGCCAGTGTCCCCCAGTTGACCATTTGCTGTTTCCATCCCCATTCCTTCCCTTCATTTCCCCATCAAGGAGTTCCAATTACTAAAGGGTCTTTCAGTGCACACTGTAGCCTACACTTTACTTGATCTGTATTAATAATAATAATAATAATAATAATAATAATAATAATAATAAAATAATAATAATTTTTAGTTTCAGCTCAAGGCCACATACATGGAATGTACAAAGAATAGACAATAACATACAGTCTAGATACATAAGATAACATGATAAAAAAGAGAACCAAAGATTAATCGGTAATATTCATATTTGCTGAAGTAGTATAAAAGAAGGTAGTCAAGATAATAGTCATACCCGTACTAAGATTAAGAATAGTTAAAAATAGAATGTTAAAACTATATTGATTATAATCACAGTAATAATGAAAAAAGGAAAATCCCAGTAATGACAATCATAACAATACAATAATAGTGACAGATTCTACTGATGACATTTTGCAAAAACACAGATTAAGTCATTTAGGGAACAAACGCACTCATTATTCCATCTTCCCCACAATTTAGATCTTCTTCTTGCCTCAGTACTTAGGATGCTTAACTCGTTTCAATTTTTTCCCCCTCTCTCATCTGGCGTCTCTTTCAGCTTTATCGAACGCTCCTTGTTCATCGTCTTTTTCAGAACCTTTTTGGGTCACAAACCTTCGCAAGATCTCGCTGACGGAAACCAAATGGGGTGACGGGAGCGATATTTCCGTGACCAACGGAACCTTTTAAATCGACAGTGCTATAGATAGCGACATCTTCATGCCCTGGAGTGAGATGATCGATGACACGTCTGATGTGAACGAAGGTCCATTCAGGGTACTTTAAAGGCCAAGCAAACCCCTTTGGAATAGAGTGGTAAACGTCAAAGGAGAAGAAAACAAAATGGTGGAAACTGAATTCTTACTAAATAAAAAAATGAAAAAAAGAAAAAAACAGAACGTTCAGGATTCTTTAATACAAATAAGCCATTATTTTACAGGTATTTATAAAGTAACGGCCGTTCAGTTTAGATCAATATCCCCATCTGGTTGATTTATTGTAATAAATTTAGTTCATAAGAAAGTTTCCTGGTCACAGACACCCAAGCAATTAGGCGTTGTCTGATCAACGATGCATTACTAAAAGCAAATACTCATCCGTTGGTATCGTTCACTTATAAACTTTTAGCAGTTCAATATACCTATATAGATTCGGCAGAGGAACTACAAAACGTAATTTTCGCTTACTCGGGGAGTGAGCCTACGAACTGTGTTGTTGTTGTTGTTGTTGTTGTCGTTCTTAGTGGGGGTTAGGAAAGGTCTATGGAAGAGCCTAAAAAAGTCTGAAAAAGGTATTTCACGTTGAGTTAAGACACAGAAATTTTAGGACAGGATATCTATGATTTATTCATGAGAATGAAAATGTAAAAAAAAAATAAATAATGTGCCTACTAAACAGTACACAAAAATTATTTCTAACAAAATATAGTGTATTTTTATTTTTATTTTCTTAGGTGAAACAAGGCTCTACTTTGACCGAAGGTTTGAGCACGTTGTAATTTGCGTTAGGTTAGGAATATAATGTTTACAATTTATGGTGGGGGGGGTGGGGGAATCTTGCACGCCAGCCCGAGTGAGCTGGAGGTCGGATCACGCCTTATCAAAAGGATGCAGGTTACTTGGAAAACGAGAATTTATGTATTGACGTCAGAGTCCCAGAAACATTTATGACGTGCAAGAAAACTCACTTAGCTTCGGGAGAGAGCCAGTCGCCCCCCCAACGGCCCCCCCCCAACTCCTCCGCCTCCCCCACGCCCGCTTTTGCCGAGTTTTTGGATTCTCAAGGGCGGTGAGTGATAACTCGGAAAAGCATACCATAAATCTCCAAGCTTTCAGCATATTTTGTGTGTCCTGTACGCAATGTTTTATGCACGGAAAGTGCTTGCATAAAAGTGTGATATTCTAAGGTCTTTATGGCACCGTATTTTTATTGCTTAGATTATACTATTGTGAGACAGTTCTTTTAACACTACATACACATCTTTATCTTATAAAATGGATACACACACTCATATATATATATATATATATATATATATATTATATATATATAATATATATATATATATATTATATATATATATATATATATATATATATATATATATATACAAAATATATATATTATATATTGCTACTTTCGAAATGCATATATCTCCTCTGTGACTGTATAAAATGTTATGTAGAATTGTGTCACATTTCTTCACATTACTAGATAGCTTAGAGATAAGATGTTTTAAATGTGTGTTTCAGATTTCGCATAACATATTGTAAAAGAATATATATATATCATAGAATGACAAATTTTCTTTGTCCATTCGAAACTACGATTGTTTCCCTATTATGTCAACACTGTGAGATTAGAGGAACTGCGAGATCCGTTTGCTTTCCTAATCTGTCAACACGTTTGATAAGCGATCAAATCGA
>NC_087205.1:90691469-90714334 GCF_015104395.2 Macrobrachium nipponense | reverse complement strand
TCGATTTGATCGCTTATCAAACGTGTTGACAGATTAGGAAAGCAAACGGATCTCGCAGTTCCTCTAATCTCACAGTGTTGACATAATAGGGAAACAATGTAGTTTCGAATGGACAAAGAAAATTTGTCATTCTATGATATATATATATTCTTTTACAATATGTTATGCTAAATAATGAACACACAATTTAAAACATCCTATCTCTAAGCATCTAGTATGTGAAGAAATGTGACACAATTCTACATAACATTTTATACAGTCCACAGAGGAGATATATGCATTTCGAAAGTAGCAATATATAATAATATATATTTTATATATTATATATATTTATATATATATATATATATATATATATATATATATATATATATATATATATATATATATATATATATATATGATGTGTGTGTATCCATTTATAAGAATATAAAGATGTGTATGTAGTGTTAAAAGAACTGTCTCACAATAGGTATAATCTAAGCAATAAAAATACGGTGCCATAAAGACCTTAGAATATCACACTTTTATGCAAGCACTTTCCGTGCATAAAACATTCCGTACAGGACACACAAAATATGCTGAAAGCTTGGAGATTTATGGTATGCTTTCGAGTTATCACTCACCGCCCTTGAGAATCCAAAAACTCGGCAAAAGCGGGCGTGGGGGGAGGCGGAGGAGTGGGGGGGGGGCGTTTTGGGGGGTTTGGGGGGCGACTGGCTCTCCCGAAGCTAAGTGAGTTTTCTTGCACGTCATAAATGTTTCTGGGACTCTGACGTCAATACATAAATTCTCGTTTTTCCAAGTAACCTGCATCCTTTTGATAAGGCGTGATCCGACCTCCAGCTCACTCGGGCTGCGTGCAAGATTCCCCCCACCCCCCCCAACCATAAATTGTAAACATTATATTCCTAACCTAACGCAAATTACAACGTGCTCAAACCTTCGGTCAAATAGAGCCTTGTTTCACCTAAGAAAATAAAAATAAAAATACACTATATTTTGTTAGAAATAATTTTTGTGTACTGTTTAGTAGACACATTATTTATTATTTTTTATTTTTTTACATTTCATTCTCATGAATAAATCATAGATATCCTGTCCTAAAATTTCTGTGTCTTAACTCAACGTGAAATACCTTTTTCAGACTTTTTAGGCTCTTCCATAGACCTTTCCTAACCCCCACTAAGAACGACAACAACAACAACACAGTTCGTAGGCTCACTCCCCGAGTAAGCGAAAATTACGTTTTGTAGTTCCTCTGCCGAATCTATATAGGTATATTGAACTGCTAAAAGTTATATAAGTGAACGATACCAACGGATGAGTATTTGCTTTTAGTAATGCATCGTTGATCAGACAACGCCTAATTGCTTGGGTGTCTGTGACCAGGAAACTTTCTTATGAACTAAATTTAAAACAATAAATCAACCAGATGGGGATATTGATCTAAACTGAACGGCCGTTACTTTATAAATACCTGTAAAATAATGGCTTATTTGTATTAAAGAATCCTGAACGTTCTGTTGTTTTTCCTTTTTTTTATTTTTTTTATTTAGTAAGAATTCAGTTTCCACCATTTTGTTTTCTTCTCCTTTGACGTTTACCACTCTATTCCAAAGGGGTTTGCTTGGCCTTTAAAGTACCCTGAATGGACCTTCGTTCACATCAGACGTGTCATCGATCATCTCACTCCAGGGCATGAAGATGTCGCTATCTATAGCACTGTCGATTTAAAAGGTTCCGTTGGTCACGGAAATATCGCTCCCGTCACCCCATTTGGTTTCCGTCAGCGAGATCTTGCGAAGGTTTGTGACCCAAAAAGGTTCTGAAAAAGACGATGAACAAGGAGCGTTCGATAAAGCTGAAAGAGACGCCAGATGAGAGAGGGAAAATTGAAACGAGTTAAGCATCCTAAGTACTGAGGCAAGAAGAAGATCTAAATTGTGGGGAAGATGGAATAATGAGTGCGTTTGTTCCCTAAATGACCTAATCTGTGTTTTTGCAAAATGTCATCAGTAGAATCTGTCACTATTATTGTATTGTTATGATTGTCATTACTGGGATTTTCCTTTTTCATTATTACTGTGATTATAATCAATAGATTTTAACATTCTATTTTAACTATTCTTAATCTTAGTACGGGTATGACCTTATCTTGACTACCTTCTTTTATACTACTTCAGCAAATATGAATATTACCGATTAATCTTTGGTTCTCTTTTTTATCATGTTATCTTATGTATCTAGACTGTATGTTATTGTCTATTCTTTGTACATTCCATGTAATGTGGCCTGAGCTGAAACTAAAAACAATTAATTTATTATTATTAATTATTCTTATTATTATTATTCATTCTTATTATTATTATTATTATTATTATTGATTTTAATATTGATACAGATCAAGTAAAGTGTAGGCTACAGTGTGCACTGAAAGACCCCTTTAGTAATTGGAACTCCTTGATGGGGAAATGAAGGGAAGGAATGGGGATAGGAAACGGCAAATAGTCAACTGTGGGACACTGGCTTTCACTTTTCATGAAGAAGAGAAAAATGAGATACCAGTTGCAAGACAGAATAGGAGACTGTGTTCAAGATGCCGGGAATAAAGTGGAAGGGAAAGAGAGAGCGAGAGCAATAATTATCAAACGCAACGAGGAGAAGAATTTGAGTTGGAGAGAAAGAAATGAAAAGGAAAGGATAAAGAGCAGATGATCTTGGAAAGCCGGGTGCAAATGCAGAGATGCTGTCTGAAGGGAATGGAGTGAAAATGTTGTCTTTGTTTTGGGTTTTGTGTACAGAGGTGATGCAGATCTCAATGATGCAAGGGTGGAAAGAGTTTGTGAAAACTTAAGAATATCGCAGCGGAGTGGCCATCGAGAAAATAAGCAATGAAAAAAGTAGAAACATCAGAGAACAAAAAATGAAAATGACCCACAGTTGATCTAGTTACACGTGAGATTAGATGGGATTAAGGGACTAAACACTGGCTCGTTAGTTTACGTCTGGAAGAGGAACCTTTGTAGAAGGAAAAGAGCGATAAAGGTGGATGTGGAGATTATATGGGCATAACATCATAAATTCCGGGAACATTGAGAGGATGCACGAAAGATTTCAAGATGCTCATTGGGAGGGAGAAGAGTGTGAGTCGACATTTTAACATTTTTGGGAACCTCATCTCTCGACTGTGATATTCTGTCACTATCGAAGGGGAATGAATCTCGGAACGATAGACAAATTCTTGCACAATGCAATGCGACAATGAGTTACTTTTCGAACGATTTAGTTCGTTCTAATTCTGTTCTTATAGCCCGATTGAAAGTATAGATAAAAAGATTGTATCTGCTGATAATGCCGCTGGCTTCAATAGGAGTATCACAAGAGAGGAAATATGCCCAAATGGTATTTATACATACACAGACATATAAATATATATATATATATATATATATATATATATATATATATATATATATATATGTATATATATATATGTAACATGTGCACATTTCCCTACAACACTTATCAATACCGTTGCATGTCAAATGGTTTATTGCTATTCGTTGAATTTCCATAAACGAATTAGCGGCTTAAGGTTTATGAGCCCGAGAAAGTTGCACATGCGCAAGGGATTAAAAATTCACACATATATATATATATATATATATATATATATATATATACATATATATATATATATATATATATATATATATATATATATATATATATATATATATATATGCGGTTTGTGTTTGTATCCATAGTAACCAAAAATCTACTGACGTAGATTTTGAACCTTTAAACAAATTGATAAATTAGAGAGAATGTTAAAAGTCCTCTAATTTTTATTTTTATTTGTATTATTTCATCTTTTATTTTATTATATTTTATCTTTTGTGTGCAACACTATACTCTGCTTTTTTCCATCTGTCCATCCGCCTGTGGTGTTTGCGCATGGTAACACTGCGTCCCGGGCTTTAAATAATATCCTATTTCGAATATTAGCGGTGTAATTCGCATACAGTCAATTATTAAAACACTTTTCAGTTGCAAATGTACACCCAGATATCCTTTTATATACCTAAAACTTAGACATAGCATAACTATTTAAACCCCGGGACACGTGTACCATGCGCGACCACCACAGGCGGATGGACAGATGGAAAAAAAACAGACGTATAGTGTCACGTGCACTTAAAAGGGGATAACGAATATATCGGTTGCACGGGAACATACTGGATAAGGCCGCTATAAAACGCCCAGCGGCCAGGCAGCAGCTGCTACCGAGATCATTTTTGCCAATTGTGAGGAATTTTCGTCCGATCCGAGACGATTCGCGGAAATTTAAAGGAAGTATGCTTCAGGTACTTCAAAAGATCATAAAAATATTTTTGAGGTTAGTTTAACTTAACCATTTCTAGCAGAGAAGCGAGGAAGAAGCCACAACAAAAACCGTCTGAGAGATTAGTGCATTAGAACTGCGACTAAAGGAATATTTTTCGGTCACTTTATAAGTCTAAAGCCGTTCAGACAATGAGTTACTTTTCGAACGATTTACTTCGTTGTAATTCTGTTATTTCTTATAATGGGACAAAGGAAAAAAATTGTCTTCATCTCGTGCAGGAAACTTCCTCAGAATAGGATGCCTGCAACTGAACAAAAGTAGGCGCAAGAGGAAAGGTAACAAATCAGAAAAAAGCTAATAAAAGCAATTTAAAAATATACTCGTAAGTGGTAGATGAAATTTTAGTCAATCAAAAACACAAGTATAAATGAATCAGTATGTGAGGTCTTGACTTTTAACGTCTCTTTAGTAGACATTTCCAAAGGGACTATTACCTTATACAAGAAATCTGCATTAGATATGCTAACAATGTTACAGCCACGAAGGAAAGAGCGAAACATGAGATGCTAATTACTTTCGTCTTATTACCAAGAGAAGGTCACAGCAACTCGCTAATAACAGGACAGTACTTGGCATCTCATTGTTTCACTTTTCCTTTTGTGGCTGTAACTTAGTTCTTATCATCATCACCCTTTGACCTTTTCGTGATTTAAAATCAAACTTCAGACATGCTGCGGGTGCGAAGGAGTCACAGAAACACACCATACTGATTTCAAGATAAAAAGTTCACGTCAGGAATTCGGTTCTGAGGAAGCGGAGCAAAATAATAGCCTGGGCTAAAATGAACATAAGGGACTTGATAGAAATTCTAAATATATTTCAAAATGATGTCAATAACAGGATGGATATCGTACTGTAAGAAACAATGAACAACGTGAGCAATAAAATGGATAACTCAGTGGTCTGGTTAAACTAAAATAAAAACAATAAAATAAAAAATAAATGAAATGGAAAAGTATATAAATATATCCATTCGTAGTATCGTCCATTATCCCAATTTCGTCTTTCTCCCCTAAAAAAGGTTTTCTAACCAGCCACTCCACTGTCCATCCACATTCTATTTTCATGTCCCACAACTTCGCTTTAGCACCATTTCTTTCGTCCTTTCTCTGGCTTCTTGAGTCGCTTCGTACATCTAGAATTTTAGATTGAAAAGGTAATAGAGCACTCACTGGTCTACTTTTATGGAGAATTATCCACCCGACCATCGACAAATTCTAACGCACATTCTTCACATTCCTC
The DNA here is from genome assembly GCF_015104395.2 of Macrobrachium nipponense. Classification (NCBI taxonomy): domain Eukaryota; kingdom Metazoa; phylum Arthropoda; class Malacostraca; order Decapoda; family Palaemonidae; genus Macrobrachium; species Macrobrachium nipponense. The sequence continues at coordinate 90,708,681 of NC_087205.1, read as the reverse complement.
ATAAAGACGCCTTACCTCTCTCAACAATGACTTTCGCCCCTAAACTTCTCTGAAGGTCGCCACTTTCCATGCCTATGGGTCAATCAATTTCTTTGGAAGTTTCATGTGACGTACTACATCTACAATGGATAAGTACATGTCAATGTATATGTATATATATGTATGTATGTATGTATGTATGTATGTATATGTATGTATATACGGATGTATATAAACATATACACACGAGTCTATACAATATCGTTGCATGTCAGCTGGTAGATTTTTATTCATATCATTTATTCATCGTACCGCGCTCGTCCGTTTATCTTTCCTCGGGAACGCTCTAGTTGTAAATCACCAAGAATGAATGATTAATAGAGGCGAATGTAGAGGGGTTCTTGATAATAGATGCAGGAGGATGGTCTACAAAAAAGTTAAGTGCCCACTAGCGTCAAGCAAGGGAGCGAAAGAGAAGGCAGTTGTCGTCAACATTAGTGAAACATCAAGCCTTGTGAGGCGCTGACATAATACCTTGGTGTCTTCGGCTTTGGAAGTTCGATCTTCAGGAGGTATTTAGTGCTAGACGTTTTCGCTGTGACTTTCTCACACTTCCCATTACTCAAGTGTGCAAAGTATGAATTCACTCAGCAGTTTGAAGATTTTTTATTTATTTATTTATTTATTTATTCATTTAATGATTTATTTATTTTTGTATTTAAACTTGAACTATCAGCTCAAAACTCAACACTTTCCAGTAATCATTTACCGTTTTTGCTATTTTATTTATTTATTTATTTTGCATTAACTTGAACTATCAGCTCAAAACTCTTTCCGGTAATCATCGGCTCTTCTTCCTATTTCTCATATTTCCTCTCTTTATTTCTTCGAGCCTTAGATAGAAAACGACACTAGATTTCCCACCCAAACGGCCTTTGCGCTTAAATTGTCCTTTGAATGTAAGGGAAAGCTAACACCACTTGGCATATTTTCAACGCTAGTCTTAGTACGCGCAGCTGATCAGTCATATCTGAATCTTTTTCTGTCTACAAGTATAGTTTTTTATGCCTGTCGTTAGTTGGACTAAAGATTCAAATGAAGACATAAGGCAGAAATGCATCGGAAAAACTTCATTCAAAAAAAATATAATAATAAATAAGTAAATAAAAACGACCTCGGGCAAGAACTACACTTGGAAGAAGAGATTGAAGGCGAATGAAACCCAACTGAACAGCTTCCGCGTAGTGTCAGTGAACTGACTGTATCTTGATTTGGTATTAAAGATAAGTAACAATAACAGTTCCCACTACATTAAGTCAAGCTCTTTGCAATCAACCCCTTGCGACCCAGTGCTGCAACCGGTGATTCTTCAAGGCTTCATTTTCAATGAATTTGTAATCTAAATTTTCTGTAACTGGCTTTTTAAGATGATGGAAAATCTTCCAAAAACCTACTTTCCCGAAAAAAGGTCCTCCCAAACGCTCTCCGCTCTCCATATAAGTCGCATTTCAGTGACGGATATAAATTTTCACTCTGACTACGTATATAGCTTTAAATAAGAAGCCAAGGCTAAATGCAGCCAATGAACATTTCTTATTGTAAAAATCAGTAGATGACAATTGACTCCCGAAAGGCTAACCAGCAGTAAATTCATACTGCATTGCGGTATTGAGTACACAACTTGCCCCGAAAAATTATCAAGTAATTTAGTAAAGTGAAAACTACAATTACGAAACTACAATTACTTCGTAATTCATTGCAGTACAAACTAGAATTACATCGTAATTCAGTAAGTTAAAACCTACAATAGCTTCGTAATTCGATGAAGTAAAAACTACAATTACTTCACAATTCAGTGAAGCAAAGACTACAATTGCTTCTTAATTCAGTGAAGTGAAAGCTACAATTACTTCGTAATTCAATGAAGTAAGAATTAAAATTGCATCGTAATTCAGTGAAGTAAAAATTTAAATTACGTCGTAATTCAGTGAAGTAAAAATTAAAGTTAGATCGTAGTTCAGTGAAGTAAAAATCAAAGTTTCATCATAATTCAGTTAAGTAAAATTCAAAGTTAGATCGCAATTCAGTGAAGTAAAAACAATTGGAGGAGGATTTTATCCATAATATCTGGGTCCCACGATCCTTTAAAAGGATTTATTTATTACCTGCTTGAAGAGGGACACAGCTTGTCTCTGAAATATAGCAATATTTACTATATTTCATCTTGGTGTTTTTAAGGGCGCCTTTTATTAGACCCACACACATATTTATGAATTACATATGTATTATATCGTTCTTCTCATGTGATATAAGATTTACAATGAAATCCAGGGTATAAAACTTGTGACGTATTAAATAAGTATTTATGTACAAAACCTGAAGCTTACGCCCAAGTGCTTTGCTTCCTGAGTTGTCTCTTATACTCAATATTAGTGAACAAGTCCACAGTCTGTGGTTGCACGTGAGCTAAAAGTTTTTGTATATGCATATTATTAACACGCTATAAGTTGTTTTTTACTGTGGTTTTTCACTATGGGTCTTACTTCATATATATATATATATATTAATATATTATATATATATATATATATATATATATATATATATATATATATATATGTGTGTGTGTGTGTGTGTGTGTGTGTGTTTGTGTGTATGTGTGTGAGTGCGTGACAGGTGAAGAGGAAAACAGCTCAATACATTGGGTTGCTTTATTGTTGCCAACGTTTCAAGACTATGGTCTCATTTTCAAGGCTTTAAAAAACCAAAACAAAATTCACAAATTACAAACTTGTCCAGCAAGATTAACATAAATTGTCACATACAAATAAGCACAGGAAAAAATTAAATAAAATAAAAATGAATATAAATAAATAAAAACACTCAATGTATTAAACAATTAGTAAAATTTGTTTTTAAATTTAAAGAAATAAAAAAAATAATATACATATATACAGATAGATGCATATATATATGTATATATATAGATAGATAGGTACGTATATATATGTATATATATATATATATATATATATATATATATATAAATATCGAACTACAAATGTCCTTTAATATCTAATTCTCTCTACCTCGGAATTAATATATTTTCATATATGTTTAACCGAGGGGGAATTTTATTTAGCGATAATAGGATGGGTGATCGCCAGGCTCGAACCAGCGAACTCTCAATCCCAGGACTGGCAGTGAAGCCTAAAACCACTACGCCACCGCAAGAGATAAAAGTTCATGCCGCCTCCCAACTGAAATACCTGTCGCGCGCAGGTATTTTTGTTTTTGGAGACTGCACAAGCCCATCTCGTCCTCGGTAGCGTAGTAGTGCTTTTGCCCACACGTAGTCATTATATCAGTCATATGACATTACCGTGATTCATATACAAATATCGAACTACAAATGTCCTTTAATATCTAATTCTCTCTACCTCGGAATTAATATATATTCATATATGTTTAACCGAGGGGGAATTTTATTAAGCGATAATAGGATGGGCTTGTGCAGTCTCCAAAAACAAAAATACCTGCGCGCGACAGGTATTTCAGTTGGGAGGCGGCATGAACTTATATCTCTTGCGGTGGCTTAGTGGTTTTAGGCTTCACTGCCAGTCCTGGGATTGAGAGTTCGCTGGTTCGAGCCTGGCGATCGCCCATCCTATTATCGCTTAATAAAATTCCCCCTCGGTTAAACATATATGAAAATATATTAATTCCGAGGTAGAAAGAATTAGATATTAAAGGACATTTGTAGTTCGATATTTGTATATGAATCACGGTAATGTGATATGACTGATATATATATATATATATATATATATATATATATATATATATATATATATATATATATATATATATATATATATATATATATATATATATATATATATATATATATATATATATATATATATACATACGCATCTATCTATATATAAGTATATGTTCAAATATATATGTATGTATATATATAAGGTAAAATCCAAAAAGAAATTCATGTTACCTACTTTACGGGCTGCCGAAAAGCAAGAGCCCGTGCCAGCACAAGGCTGGCTTAATCTTACTACTACTGTAAATGTTACCAAACATAGTGTATTAAAAATTAATGTATAAAGCTTGTTGCTTTCACTCAACTGCTGTGGACTTGATTTTTAAAATGGAGAACAACACTACAACTCAGGAAACAAAGTAAAGCAGGAAACCATAGTATAGTCACTCACATCAGTTCATGGCTGTCTCCGGGCATAAAGCTGAATTCCATCAAACCCCTTTCTGGACAACGGGTCTGTATAGTGACGTAAGACGGGCATACACCGGAACTTTTATTCAGCAGAGTTAGGTAGTTGAACACTTGGCCAGTTTCGCACTCCCAGACACCTGTCATCCAGAAAGCTCTCTCAAACACCCAGAACTTTTCACAATCCAAACAACCAATGAGACAAACACCAATATCTCCGGGTTGTTTTATATTATGAACTTTCTCACAACTGTACTGGAATACGATATTGTACCCGTGTTTTTTCTACATTAATTTTTTGCGAAATATCTTGAATAAGCTCTACGTTGAAAGGGAGTGTACGTTATTTCTGAAACAACGGCTACTCAGGTCTTTGAATGATTTTGTTCATACCTGTACAAAGGGATAACCATACAAGTCATAAATTTAAGCCAATAGAGCGAATCGAATTAGTAACGTCATTGTTTTAAAATGCTTAACTGGGTTCTGTTTCTGCCTAAGTTATGTAACTTTGTAGCCCCGCAACTTGTGTTGTTTTCTTACGTTTGAAAGTCTTTTCCTTCTTTGATAATTACAGGTGGGAACTGCACGGAATGCGAGATTGCCCAGGTTGCAATGGCAGCCTCTTGCAATTGCCATTTGCTGCTACGAGCAGTGGTTGTGTTACTTTCCTTCGGACTGGTTACTCGTGGAATCGTGACAGCAGTGCCTGGGCCTAGTGTCTATAACATAGAAAGTTCAGTAAGGCAATTTTTCATGGCTCCAAACCTGACATTTCAGCGACAGACTGCAATGCGTGTTTTTACAGGATATAATCGTTGTAAGTATTCTAGATATATAGATATATAGATAGATGGGTGAATGTAGATGCCATGCTGTATATACTTTACACAAGTTCAGAAATTCCTCTCTCCTTATACGTTATTGTTTGCTCTGTACGTTATGATTTACACGCAGTCCGTTAAAATGCACATTTCTGTAAGTTTAGTCTACTCACTTCCTGTTTTCCTTATCATAATTTTGTCTTAGTATCCTGAAGACTATCATTGATCCTCTGACGCAGCTTCCAATATCATAACTCGGAGTAACTTATGCAGCTCAAATGCGCTATTTCGTAGGTGTTGTGCCTCAACATGAGACAAGAATGAGTATCATATCATGACTATTAGCATCACATTTGCTTGACCGCAATGTTTTTAGCTGATCCCTTAATTGCAGCTCTGGCCCAGGACAGAAAGGACTCACAATGGCCTAATGACTTCAGGGTTATTTGAAGTATTACTCTCTTTTGACAACATTGAAAAATTTGAGTTATCTACGTTTTGCAGAAATAAATGTAATTTCTTGTTATTGTCTTTTGTTAACATTAGCTTAATATAAGCAAAAACTGATTTTTGAAGCATAAACAAACGTTTCTCTGAAGGTGAGTGCCAGGATTTCTGCTTTGCCTTTGGATCTACTGCGTGTCAAGCTTGGTCCTTGGTTAAGGTGTCAGGACAACGGGATTCTTGGGAATGTCGGCTCATAAACGTTGGTCCAGAGACCACAGAACTCCTTCCTGATTCAAACGCATCCTACTACTTCAAGAAATTTGAGTATCCTTGATAGCAACATTAAGTTGGCCCTAGCTAACTTGTTTAGTGGTTTCTCTAGTCCCACTGATTACTATTAGTACGCTGATGACCGTCGACGCGTAGATATTCTGCTTCTGCTCGTTCCTGAAGAACAATAATCCTGTTATCTATGAGAGAGCAAATTCAGGACGTTCCATGACATCAGGTGGAATACTCCACGAAACTAGAGCCGGCAGAGAGCAAGGGTTTGGTCTGTTTTTCAGTACAGGAGCTCAATGAAAGGAACGATCCCGCTTGCTAATAATTTCACGAGTCAACTGAGAAACCTAATGTCTTTTGACTATGAATTTGTATTACTTTTTTAAATCAACGTACTTTCTTGCTGTATTTTTAATCCTTGTCATTTTCAAAGCCGTTCGATTAGTCACCCCATGTCTAGGATAATGGTTAAATCTGACAGTGGTTTTAAAACGTGTTTGTATAGCATTTTTTGCGCAGTCCAGACAGATCAAAGTTAGAAATTTCTTTTTTTATCAGTTGTGTCAAAAGAGATGAGGCCCTCTGACTTATCAAAGAACTGCTTTTCACTTGCACCCATAATTGCCTTAACCTCGTCGTTGGCACCTTTCCCTGAGGCTTTGAATTCCACCCAATCAGTTAAAAGACTGGGATGTGGATTCGCTGTCTTAATCTTTTATTCAACCAATTATCCCGAAGGTCACTTAAATCCGCTATTTGCGAGAACCTCTTAGTGATGACCTAAACCCGTTTCATTCACTGTATTTACTAGTTGAATCTTTCTAAGAAAACGAGATGAAAATTGTATTTTCTACTCATATATGTAGAATCGTCACAGATACTTTAATTGGGTTACTGAAGAGGCTCTTTTTTACAGCTATATTTTCATACTGAAAAACGTGCTCAGGTAGGAAGAATAGTCTGCGTTTTGAAAGTCTTAGAAAAGTGCTCCTGGAAAGTGCTGGATACCCAATGTACACAGCACACGTCGTGACCAAGTGAAAAATAGACAAATAGACAGTAGGAGGGTTTATATATATACATATATATATATATATATATATATATATATATATACTATATATATATATATATAATCTGATTACAAGATAATACAAAATGGCACTTTTCTGTATCATCTCTCCCTCTCACGGTAGTAATGTTTCTCATTTCTGTACACAGCGAGCGTTTCAGGCACGTACTCATGGAAACCGGACAAACTCATCTACGTCGCTCTCAGTGGAAGTTACGGCTCGCTCGCTGCCAAAGCTCGCTGCGCCAAGATTCCAGGCCACAGACTGATCATCGTCAAATAAAGGGAGACCTTCAATTTCTTCTCAGAACTTTCGAGAATGAATGACAGTGAGTGAATCTCGACTTGCTTATTTGACTATGACTCAGTTAGACTCAATATAGGATAATAGCCACATTACTGATATCAAAGGAGGGAAAGACTCAGTTAGACTCGATATATGATAATAGCCACATTACTGATATCAAAGGAGGGAAGGACTCAGACTCGATACAGAATAATAGCCACATTACTGATATCATCGAAGGGAAGGACTCAGTTAGACTCGATATAGGATAATAGCCACATTACTGATATCAAAGGAGGGAAAGACTCAGTTAGACTCGATACAGAATAATAGCCACATTACTGATATCATCAGAGAAAGACCATTTAGACTCGTATTTATGGCTAATAGCCACCATTACTGATATCCCAAAGGAGGGAAAGGAATCAGGAACTCGATACAGAATAATAGCCACATTACTGATTCATCGAGGGGGAACAGACTCAAGTTAAGGACCTCGGATATATGGATAATAGCCAACATTACTGATATCAAAGGAGGGAAAGACTCAGTTAGACTCGATACAGAATAATAGCCACATTACTGATATCATCAGAGGAAAGGACTCAGTTAGACTCGATATTTAACTGTCTCCGGTCCACCACTTACAATGGTATAGGACAGAGATCAGTTATGTGTCTATTCTTGCGACTGTGATACGCAAGCATTTGTGGTTCTTTTTCCCTTTCTCGTTGAAGCGACATCAAGTAGATTTTGTTATTCTTCAGAATTGGGGAGATTACTCAAACTTCCTGAGTTAACTTCTTAACAACTTTATTTATCTGCTCCATCACTGGAGTATAGGAAAGGTTGGTCAGATGACCGCTCAGATTGAGGATTTAGGTAGAACTGACTTTACAAGAGAGTCGCATCGATAGCTTAACACTAGCTATTTCAGCGTTTACAAGAAATAACAAGTACGTAGCCATACGGCTCGGAAGTCATGTGTTTCCGCTACAGGTGAATAGGTCAACCGCTTCCCATGGAAGGTGTTGTGACCTGTTTACAAGAATTGTTGATAAAAGTGTTATACAGACAAATGCAACCAGGCCACTGCAAGCATTGCATGGCATGGTCTAGTTTTACGTCCTGTAATGGCTGTTGATCACCCTCCTATCTTGCCAATGACCCCTTGGGTCATGGGTTTATTTACAGATATGGAAAATATCTGTATTTAAGTAATGTATTGCATTACAGATATAGGAGGATAGCACATACTGATATCAGGAAAAGGACTCAGTTATTACTGATACAGGAGGGAAGCTCAGTTTAGACTTGATACAGAATAATCCGCATCATTGACTATTATCATCAGAGAAAAGGACTGAGACTTGATATAGGTTATAATGCCACTTACTGATATCAGGAGGGAAGAAATCAGTTAGACTGATATAGGATAATGGGCACATTACTGATATCATCGGAGGGAGATCAGTTAGTTAGACTCGATATCCATTGGATAATTGCTACATTACTGATATCATCAGAGGAAAGGACTAGTTAGACTCGATAGGATAAATAGCAACATTACTGATATCAGGAGGAGGGACTCAGTAGCTCGATACAGAATATAGCACTAACGGTATCATCAGAGGAAAGGACTAACAGTTTAGACTCGATACAGGATAATAGCCACATTAACTGATATCAAAGAGGAAAGGACTCAGTTAGACTCGATACAGGATATAGCCACATTACTGATATCAGGCAGAGGAAAGGACTCAGTTAGACTCGATACAGAATAATAGCCACATTACTGATATCATCAGAGGAAGGACTCATTACTCGATCCAGTTAATAGCCACATTACTGATCAAAGAGGGAAAGGACTCAGTTAGACTCGATACAGATAATACCACATTACTGATATCATCAGAGAAAGGACTCAGTTAGCTCGATACAGGAATAATGCCACATTACTGATATCACAGGAGGAAAGGACTAAGGTTAGACGTTACAGGATAATAGCACATTATGATATCAAAGGAGAAAGACTCAGGTAAGACTCGATACAGATATAGCCACATAACTTGATATCAAAGGAGGAAAGGATCGTTAGACTCGATAGGAATAATAGCCACTTACTGATATCAAATCGACTCAGTTAATGACTTTGATATATGATATAGCAATTACTGACAAAGGCAGGAGAGACTCCAAGTAGACATACAGAATAATAGCCACATTATGATAAATCATTCGAGAAGACTCAGTAGACTCGATAAACAGGATAATACCCCATTACTGATATCAAAGGAGGAAAAGGGACTCGTTACTCGATACAGAATAATAGCCATTACTGAGTCAGAGGAAAGGGACTCAGTTAGATCGATACAGATATACCCCCACATACTAGATCTAAACAGGAAAGAGGACTCAGTTACTCGATACAGAAATAACCACTTACTGATATCAGAGAAAAAAGACTCAGTTTTAGACCATACAGAAAATAGCCACATTACTGAGGAAATCAGAACGATCTCCAGATAGATACGATACAGAATAATAGCCATTACTGATATCATCAGTAGACTCAGTTAGACTCGATACAGGATAATAGCCCACATTACCTGATATCAAGGAGGGAAGGACCTCAGTTAGAACCTCGATACGAATAATACGCATTACTGATATCATCGGAGGAAAGGACTCAGTAGGACTCGATATAGGATAGTAGCCACATTACTGATATCATTGGAGGGAAGGACTTAGTTAGACTCGATACAGAATAATAGCCACATTACTGATATCATCAGAGGAAAGTGGACTCAGTTAGACTCGATACAGAATAATAGCCACATTACTGATATCATCGGAGAAGAAAGATTGCTGCGTAAAATGAAGTTCATTAGAATACCTTAGCCCAACATCTGCTGCTCTAGCAGATATATTCATTGCTTATGTGAAAGCAAATTAGTTAATGTTAGCACAATATGATTATGTGATATGTTATGATATGTAGGATATCTTATTTCTTGGGTGGAAAATATACCCAAAATTTTTCATGTTTAGTAGTTTCTCTAATTAAAATTGTTAATTATATATATATTAAAATGTTATTATATATATATATTAGGTATATATATATATATATATATATATATATATATAATATATAGATTATATTATATATTAATAATAATATATATATATAATATATATCATATATATGATATATATATATATATAATATATATATAGTATATAGGATACATATATATAGGATATATATACTATATAATATATTATATTATTTAAGGAAACTTAAAACAGGTTGAACACAAAAATGTGTGTAGGTCACTCTTTAAAAACTAATGATTTTTTAAAACTATCATTGTTAAAAATTGCACAAATTAAGAGGTTTTTTGAACTCTTTGCTCTTTGAAACAAGCTTACAATACATTTTCTCACTAATTCATCAAATGTTGGTATTCCTAAAGAAACAAAGTGTCCACTTACTCTCGAAAACCTTTCTATTCCCATCAGGTACCTAAAAGAGTCATTATAACATACCTTAAGTTTTCGTAGGGTTTCCTTTTTACATTTCATTGCCAGAGGCATACAATACAGGGAAGTACAGAAAGATCTGAACAAATGCACTTTTGCCTCATCATTGCACATATGAAAGTTCCTTAGCAACATATTGCCTCGCAAGCATTGCCCTCGATAGAGTGATGCAATATGGTCATCGTCCTTCAGATTGTCATTAATATTCATGCCGAGATATTTACATGACATAACAACTTCCAACCTGACGTCATTAATATAGAGTGACGGTTCACTAAATGACATAAAATTCCTGGGCTTTATAACAAGAACTTTGGTCTTGTCAGGATTGGCTTCAAGATAATGGTACTTCAAATATTCCATACTTTTATCTATGAGTATTTGCAACGCTTTAAAAGATGGGGCTAAAAGTATTATATCATCTGCATAAAAGATATGATTCACCTTAACCTCTCCCACTGTGCAACCACCTTCCCTGCTGAGGACCTTTGTACTTAAGTCATCCACATATACGGCAAACAGAAGAACTGATAGAACACTACCCTGTCTAATACCACAACTGGGTTTAAAAGGAGAGGAAAGACTATTGCCCCACATTACTCTAAAGTCCTGAGTTTTGTACCAGTACTGTAGCAGTGCTATAATGTAAAATGGCCCACGTCTTCTCTTTAAAATTTGAAATAATCTTTCATGACACACTCTATCAAAAGCCTTGGACATATCCATTGCGCATACAAAAACTGGAGTGTTTTTTGACCTATAAAACTGGCATGTTTGTTTAAAAAGAAAAAGGGCCATATCAGTGCTGGGTTTAGTTTTATAAGCAAATTGATTATCCGAAGTTGTTAACAAGTCTTTGCATCTTTATAGGATGATGCATTCTAATAGCTTAGAAATAATAGAGGCAAGGGCTATTGGACGATAGTTATTCTTAACAGAGGGAGACTTATGGTAATCCTTAACTAAATTCAGAATTTTTATTTCAGTCAGATTTTTTGATACGAAATGATGCCTGAACAAACAAGTGAACAAAAGTGACAGATGCACATACAGAGTTGGATGGGCATATCGTAAGTGATTCCCTGTAATTCCATCCAGGGGGGCCCGGGCACTATTTAACGAAAGGGATTTTAAAGCATCTTGAACGTCTTTAACGGAAAAAATTGGTATGGTGCTTTCTTCATCTTCATTTTCCATCGACAAAGATATTTGTGGATGGTTCGTACCTTCCATAATATGAGCATAATGATTCTTCCAACCTTCTGCTATGTTTGACTCTCCCTTATTCCATCAATACTAACCAGTAGTTTGGTAGTTTTCTTTCTTATTTTGTTTATTGTTTTCCAAGGATTTCTCCTGCTCATATCTCTAGCGATTTTTTCCTTTGTTGTTTTGTTTACCGTCTTCTTGCAGACTTTGAGTGCCTTTTTAAAATTTCGTTTAGACAGGACCATCTCATCGTATTGCACACCCGATCTCGGCATTCCCATTTCCTTCCATAATAAATACTTTTGTCTGGCTGTAACGTGGTGTAATTTGACGTTTTCATTCCAGCCTGGTATTCCATGACTTTTATGTACCTCCCCGGTATTTTTTGTATCTCCACTCTTAATCAATGCCTCAACAAGATCGACAGCAAATGTTTCAATTAGAAATACATGGTTTCTGTCTCTGCATCCCCTTGTTCTACAGACAATTGCCTCAACTGGAAGCTCTATTTCTTTTAGTGACTTCTCGCTTTGAACTTTATATTCTTCATTATTTCTAACCTCGTAAGTTATTCTGCGATTATTGGTCCCTGCTACTATGTATGCTGAAAAATCTTGTACACAAAGTTTAAAACCCAGAGGCTTGTGGTCTGAGCCTATCTCCTCGTAAAAAACTTTAAAACATCGAAGTGCACTCAAGAGGCAGTCAGGGCACACGACATGGTCCAGCCACCTCGTGTGACCCGTAGCATTACTTACCCACGTATGGGTATCCTGTGGTAATAAGGTGATGTCGGCTGCACAGCAGTCGTATTCATCACACCACCCAAATAATTCTGCACCAAATTCTGATGAAATGTGAGCGTTAAAATCCCCTACAGCAATAACATGATCATTCTGATGTTCTTCAAATAGACATTTCATTTTCCCTAATTTATTTAAGTATTCCTCAGTATTAGAACCGTTATAATAGGGCATATAACAATTGATAACCCTTCTCGTGCTATCACCCAGACTAATATCTATACATAAAAAGCGTTCATCTCTTGTGGGTATTTTCCTGACATGCGGAGAGATCTCCTCATGAACTAAAAAAGCTAGACCCCCATAAGGCCTTCCTCTCACCAGAGCTTGACTTAGGTCTACTGGTGACGACGATATGGAATCAAACTTAATATCAATATTATTTAGAAAGTTACTCTCCTGTTGTGGCAAAAATTTTTCTTGCAATGCTATTATCTTATAGTTATTACATAAATTTTTTACAACGTGGACATTTTTCCTGACAGATCTACAGTTAAAAGTAAGACGAAAGCACTTAGCATCTCAACTGTTTCACTTCTCCTCCGTGGCTGAAACTTTCCTCATATATATATATATATATATATATATATATATATATATATATATATAATATATATATAATATACATATATATATATATATATATATATAGATATGTATATATCATATATTTATACATATACGTATGTATGCATTTTATATATGTACACACACACGCACACACACACACACACACACACACACACACACACACATATATATATATATATATATATATATATATATATATATATATATATATATATATATATATAAATGTGTTGCCATAGCATCCCGTCTCATATACTTCGTGATCAAGTTATTCATATAGATATATATATATATATATATATATATATATATATATATATATATATATATATATATATATATATATATATATATATATATTATATATATATATATATATATATATATATATATATATATATATATATGTATATATATATATATATATATATATATATATATATATATATATATATTGCTACTTTCAAAATGCATGTTTCCCCTCTTTGAAATGTCATATAGATTGTGTAACATTTTTTCAAATTCCTAGATAGTTTAGAGATAGGATGTTTTAAATGTGTGTTCAGATTTCGCATTACGTGTTGTAAAAGAATATATATATAACGTAAAAAGAGAGAGATTTTCTTTGTCTTTTCGAAGCTACGAATGTTTAACTTTTATGTCAACACTTTAAGATTAGAAGGTCTGCGAGATCCATTTGCTTTCCTAAATCTGTCGACGCGTTTGATAGCGTGCTCAAATCTTCATTTGTGTTTTGGAGAATCTGTCATCGTACGTGATAAGACTTCTCCTTCGTGTCGATCGAGTAGAGTACGTGTCTTTTTTTTAACAGACTGGACTCGTACGTGTATGTCTTTGCCGAGTCCCACGTGGAGATTGCACATTTCTTTATGAAGGTTTCGTCAGATTTCGAAGCTACTGGAAGCATTTGTGCCAAGAACGTTTTGTATCATATCTGCCCTGTCCAGCTTCCGTAAAGGAAGAGATTTCATTCTATCTTAGGACCTCGAGGCATTAACATCTCGCTCTCGCTCTCTCTCTCTCTCTCTCTCTTTCGCGACATCCTTGAGATTATATTAACGTAACGTAAATTGGTCACTCGTAACTTAGAATTTCATATTTGATATTTCTTAGAGTTTGTTTAGTGTTATTTAGTTTATTTTTTGTGGAATCTGAACAAACATTGTTTCGTAACGGCGCCTGGTTTTTGTGAAAGTGTGTAAGACAAGACTGCAGCTAAGAAAGAAGTTGGTATACCAAAAAGGTAAAGTGTGTTATATTTTTATTAGTTGCAACTAATAACTAAAAGTTAATGGGAAAAGTGTTTAACTAATAACTAAAAGTTAACTAATAGCTAATAATTGTTAGGAACAGTGATTAACTAATAACTAATATTTAATGGTTATGATGGTTTGGTTAACTAATAACTAAGAACAGGCGGTTATGAAGGTTTGGTAAAAACTGTTGGTTACAATGTTTTGAGTGAAAACATTTACACTTTTACACATTGCTGATTTTTTGTGTTAGTGTTTGTTCCATTTTTATGCACTATTTCATTTTCTTATTGAAGTGTGTCTTTTTATTTTATATTTTCATTTGCATTCACAATTTAATTGACTGAGTTATTTTCATTGCTTAATCATTGCACATTTAATTAAATTTAACATTTGTGAATTAATTTGCATTTACTTAGAATTCTTTTCAAGTTTTATTGTTGTTTAGCACTTGTGAATTAATTTCAAATTTTCAATTATTGCCTAACACTTTTGAATTTTGATTGAATTAATTTTCTTGAATTTTGTGATAAATTAATTTTGATTTAATTTTACTTAATTTGATTCAAGAATTAATTAAACTTTACTTTGTTTTCAAGTAACAGTAATTTTCCCTAATATTGTGAATTTCACTTAGAAATTTTGAATTTGATAATAAATTTTTGTATTTAAAATTTATATAAGTGTTTTTATTTTTCTAACCAATATATTTGCATTTGATTATATTGATTATAGGTAGAAACATAGAGTGGTAATTGATTTGCTTTCCTTCAATTTACTTGAAGTGTCTTAGAACCAGGGAAGTACTTAGACTTCTGAAATCAGGGAAATACTTAGACTTTTAAAGTTGTTGATGGAGTGATGCCCTTTGATTAATTTAATTACTTACAAGAATACCTCACACCTGTTTTGATGAACTTAGTCTGATTTTCTGCAATACTGGTAAGTGTTAAGGGATCACTGTTGCCTTTAGAGTATTCAGTCGTTAAATACGTGTTATGAGGGTTCAGGTGTCTGGCTTTTGTGAGGTAACATTAAATGAATGGTAAAGTGTAGTAAACAGATACTTGGCACTTCGTAACAATATATATTATATATATATATATATATATATATATATATATATATATATATATATATATATATATATATATATATACTAGATTCAAGAGTGGAAAGGAGTTGGTAACGATATCTTCAATACTGGAAGATTAACACCCCTCCAAATTCTATTTCATCCCAGCTAAAGTTGCAATCGAAATGGTGATGTGTATATATATATATATATATATATATATATATATATATATATATATATATATATATATATATATGTTACACATATATCATCATTTGGATTACAACTTTAGCTGAGATGAAATAAAATTTGAAGGTGTTAATCTTCCAGTATTAAAGATATTATTACCAACTGCTTTGCACTCTTGAATCTGGTTCACACGCACCGCTAACTACCAAGTAGGTCGCTATATGCCTATTGCGGCTTTTTCTTTAGACCTTGAAACTTTGGACTCAACTGCTTTGCAGTAAACATCTGACCCATGCAATTTCATTCTATAGACCCACAATTCTCTTTTCCTATGAACTTCCTGTCCTCTGTCTTGTTTTCTGGATTACACTTCCGACATTCAATTTTCCCAGTCTGCACGATGATGTGATGCCCCTAGAAGCCCTACAGCCACCCATATCGGCCCTTTCCCTCCAATAAAATTATATGTTTTCCTTTCGTCCAATCCACAGGAGAAGGTTCCTCGTCAAGATATTATCTAACAGGGCAGAGTTAGTCCGTTAATCCCACCTTATCTCATGTGTAACTAGATTAATTCCTGGTCACTTCATTTCTTTAGCTTTTTGCTTATTTCGTCGATGTTCACTTTTGCTGTATTCTTAAATTGACACTGACCCTTTCCTCTCGTCTCTACTCCATATCCAAAACACTTTCAACATTCCCACTCCATTCCTTCCAGGCACCATCTTTGCATCTGCATCTGGGTTTCTACGATCTTTTGCGCTTTACCCTTTCCGTTTAATGTCTGTGTATACTTACAGCACAGATTCTTCTTTTACACTAAATATTTCCTCAGAGCCATCGATGTGCTTAATTTTGTCGTAGCCGTCTATTCTGTTCCTCTTTCCTCTTGACTTCTTGACACAATCCTCTCTTTCGTCGTGCAATTGGAATCACGTTTGACTTGTCTTCGTGAAAGCCGGAATTCCCAAATTCCCAGTTTTCCCGTTACCGTTTCTATTCCTTATTCTCTCCTTCCTCTCCTCATCAGGGAGTGTCAATGACAGCCTCAGCTTTCAGGCCACAATGTGCTTTGCTGAATGTCTGTCTGTGGCTTCAGCCATAGCAGATTCACATCACCGTGCATCTGATGTCTAGGCCAGTCCCTTACGACGCTCCTGATTGGCTGTTGATAAGCCAATCACGGGGCTGGAAACTCTCAGTCGCTCTCAAGAGTTCACATAGGCAGGATGTATGTTCCACCTCTCGTGAGGGAAACGTCTTTCAAAAAGCATCCCTCAGGAGAGGTGGAACATACATCCTGCCTATATGAACTTTCGACCCTGTGATTGGCTTATCAACAGCCAATCAGGAGGGTCCTAAGGGACTGACCTAGACATCAAA
>NC_087205.1:90657362-90690969 GCF_015104395.2 Macrobrachium nipponense | reverse complement strand
CCTAGACATCAAATGCACAGATATATGAATCTACTATAGCTGCATCGCTTCTACCTTTTACCTTTCATCTAGCCCCCTTTGGTCCCATGGCATTTAGCTGTCCAGCTTCTTGAATCTTATCTCGTTTTAATTTTCCCCTCTCATATGATCTCCCAGCTTTAATCGAATGTTCCTTAATTTTCCTTTTTTTCCAGGACCTTTTTGGGTCTCAGACCTGCGGAAGATCTCGCTGGGCGAAAACAAATGGGGAGACGGCAGCAACATTTCCGTGACCAACGGAAGTTTTCGAATCGACGAACCTCTGACCAGCAACGTCTTCATTTCCTCGAGTATGAAGCTCGACGACTCGCTGGAAACGAGGGACGGTCCTTACAGGGGACTTTGCCAAGCAAACCCTCTCGGAATAGGGTGGTAAAAAGCAAGTGAAGAAGAAAAACTAGTGGAAACAAGTGCTTTACGAAACTTGAGCAAAGAAAGGGAAAAGAAAGAAGTGACAAACAGTAGAAAATTCTTTTTTTCACAAGTAAAGAATTATTTCACAGATGTTTGCATATTGATGCTTCTACAATGTAGGTCAGATTCCACACTGGTAGATTTATTGTCACAAATTTAGTTTTTGATTAGATTTTCTGGGCATGATCCCTTATACTATCAGGTGTCTCTTATCAACGATTCTTTGTCAAAAGCGAATTTTGGTTAGTAGACAAAAATCTAGTTTTCGGGTATTTCGAAATGATATAGGTTAGCTGAAGGATGAGAATTGACGAATTTTTGGTGTGAGGAATCACAAACATTTGTAACATGAATGAAATATACTAAAATATACTTTGTGTTTTAGAGCCAGTTCTTCTACCGAGGATTTGTCTCCCTAAACATTCTTGTGTCTCTATTTTCTATTTCATAAACAAAGCAGGTATGCATTGAGAACACTAGATATTTTAAGGTTTGCACTGCTTGGTGATTTTAAATGCTTAGATATGAATAGAGATCGACCTTTAGGCACCAAATAATTTAACTTGATTTCATAAAAGAATACACCAGCACACACGGCCATTATGCATATATAAATACATGGATGTATATATGCCTGTCATACTAAAGAAACAAAATTGAAATAGAGAGAAAATGAAAGGAAGAAAAAAGTATGATACAAAGTAAATAGACGGCCTATCTCACCGTCTCCAAGGAACGCAGTCACAACAAGCATTGGGATTCGCGGGGCCTCCACCGGTAAATAATCAATGAACAAAGCCGTCCTGTGAAGCCTTTAATCACTGATTCAAAATGCTATAAGACCTGACCACATCCAGTGCTTTGCATAAGATCGGTCGAGTAACTTCTCATGACCCTGTGGTAGGGGTGTAAGAATATTACTGCATTAGGTCCTGTGTGTCGTAAAAGGCGACTAAAAGGACAGCTGCTGCCTTGCAGTCTTACTTTTTGAGTAAAAGGCTACGCCCACTCTAATAACTGTAGTCCAGGTGCTGGGTAGGTTCTGTAGGAAAATTTGAGTAAGGAGAATTTTACTTCAGAAATGTTTAGTAGGTGTCTCAGTAAGTGTTTTTGACTTTGGTGGACATCTGCCATCTGGTAGGTTTTCCGGTTATGACGTCATCAAAGATGGCGGCCGCTCGATTGTGAAACTTCTCATATCTCTCGTTGTTTCCACTAATTAGAGCTTAACAAACTTAAAAGAAAAGGAAAAAGTGATGAAAATTTTTGCAAATACTTAAAAGGGTCTAATTTTAAGGTATTATTCTAAATTTTTCATGTCCAATTATGTTTTTTTTCCCGTTGGTTGCTGAACTGAAATGAGGACATACATGTCCTTAAAATAGTTTAGAGTGTTAAAGGAGGGTGCATCAGACTTCAAACCAGATGAAAAGCCATGTATCATGTGCAATAAATATGATGGAAGTGTGTCAAGTACTGAAAATGGCAGAAGAAAAATCAGGGCAGCTGCAAAGATACGCAATGACAATGTTATTAACCGTTTAAAGGTCCATTACGTGAGGCTGCAGTGTTTTCCTACCATTTAAGTAATGCCTGCTATATACAGTACTGTCAAAAGAGGTCTCTTTTAAAGATGCAAAATGATAAGAAAAAATAGAATATGAAGATGAACCAAGGAAACGATCCCGACACCACAGTCCTCAAACAAGTGTTACTTCTTATCTAGACCATTTATGCATCATCTGTATCCAGAAATCTCATTAGCAAATTTGCCAGAAGTATAGAATAAGTGAGAGTCCAAGAGTTGAAGAGCCTTTGAAAGCCACTTTGTACTTACTGATGATGTTTTCATTCGAAATTGTCACTTGCAAGATGTATCAAGTGATTTTGGGGCCGATTTACTGTGTCACGTCAATTGTGTATCTGGGTATTTACAGAAATTCAAACGGAAACTTCAGTCAGATGGCAAAAGCACACCTCAAGTATCAGAAAAGGTAGCAGCGTCTTCTTTCATAGCTCCTGATATTAAATCTGGTCTAGATAAAGTTATGGATACACCCTCAATTACATTAGACACCAGTTTGATATACAAAATGAAAATATCAGAGTCAAAATCAAGGAGCTAAAGCTACTGTTGGGTGATTACTTTGGAAATGATATTAAGTTTTTCTAAGCCTACAATGGCTAAGAAACCACTCATATTTTTTTTTCTTCAGTCCTTCAAACAGAAGAAGTAGCAGATGTCATAAGAAGTTGCAATCCTGCTACAGAATGTGGTCTTCTTTGAGGGAATCATTGCAGAAGCTAGACTTCGGCCTCAGTGATAGATTTGGTGATGCACAGGACCTTAGAAGCTCTTCGACAGAGTCAAAAATACCTAAGATATTTATAAAGTTATTCAATATATTATTTAATATAAATGAAAACACAATTGAGGAATGTGAGATCCTCGAAAATGAAGATGAGGAAGAAATGGAAATAGAGAAGTGCTCACACAAATGGAATCTTAAAACACAAACTTTATTACAATATTCATCATGGGGCTAAAAAATAAAACCTTTACATATGATGGTAGGGGAATCAATACATAAAAAATTTAGGAGCAAACCTTGATAACAAGCTCAAATCATGTAGGTTTAAGTGTCAGTTATCATGAAGTCACTCGTCACCACCATAACCTTGCACAGTATGCTGTTAAGCAGTCTCCTTCTCAATTTCCAATGCCAAGTCATTTTAAGAGTGACTCCTTCATTTGACGCCTTCGACAACTTTGATCACGAGGAAGCTACTTTATCTGGTGTTAGAGGTTCTCATGACACTGTATGTGTACTCTTCGAAGAAAATCACTAGAAATACCTGCAAAACCTGCCAAAAGTTACAGTTTTATTTAAAACCAGCAAAACATCCAGATCTCCCAAGGAATTACGAAGTTACCTCAGATTTATTTATGATGAATGAGGACGAGTACTAAAATTCAGACATGTTATGGCAGTTTTGAAGAATTGCTCATACCATTCTACATAGTTCTGAGATTTCCAATCCAGAAGAAAATCTTTAACAACCTATGCCACCAGGGATTGTATTCAATGCACTTTGCTCCGAAGAAGAGCTACATCAGAAACACGTTGGATTCTTACTAGTAATCCCAAATTTATCATTGAGGCCAAAGTTTAGCTTCTGCAATGATTCCATCAAAGACCACATTCTGTAGCGGGATTACAACTTCTTATGACATCTGCTACTTCTTCTGTTTGAAGGACTGAAGAAAAAAAAATATGAGTGGTTTCTGTAAATACCCAGAAATACAATTGACGTGACACAGTAAATCGGCCCCAAAAACACTTGATGCATCTTGCAAGAGACAAAGGCTCTTCAACTCTTGGACTCTCACTTATTCTATACTTCTGGCAAATTTGCTAATGAGATTTCTGGATACAGATGATGCATAAATGGTCTAGATAAGAAGTAACACTTGCTTGAGGACTGGTGTCGTGATCGTTTCCTTGTTTCATCTTCATATTCTATTTTTTCTTATTATTTTGCATCTTTAAAAGGGACCTCTTTTGACAGTACTGTATATAGCAGGCATTACTTAAATGGTAGGAAAACACTGCAGCCTCACGTAATGGACCTTTAAACGGTTAATAACATTGTCATTGCGTATCTTTGCAGCTGCCCTGATTTTTCTTCTGCCATTTTCAGTACTTGACACACTTCCATCATATTTATTGCACATGATACATGGCTTTTCATCTGGTTTGAAGTCTGATGCACCCTCCTTTAACACTCTAAACTATTTTAGGACATGCATATCTTCATTTCATTTCAGCAACCCACGGAAAAAAAACCATATTAATTGGACATGAAAAATTTAGAATAATACCTTAAAATTAGACACTTTTAAGTATTTGCAAAAATTTTCATCACTTTTCCCTCTCCTTTTAAGTTTGTTTGTAAAGCTCTAATTAGTGGAAACAGTTGAAGTTTCATCCAAATCGGGCCAGTATCAATAGAGATATGACAAGTTTCACAACCGAGCGGGCGCCATCTTTGATGATGTCATAACCAGAAAGCCTACCAGATGGCAGATGTCCACCCAGGTCAAAAACGCTTACTAAGACACCTACTAAACATTTCTGAAGCAAAATTCTCCATACTCAAATTTTCCAACAGAACCATACCTAGCACCACGACTCTCACTTTTTAGTAAAATGGCTAGCCCCACTGACAATAACTGTGGAAACTGCTGCCTTGCAGTCTTACTTTTTAGTAAAAGGGTAGCCCCACTGCCAATAACTGTGGAAACTGCTGCTTTGCAGTCTTACTTTTTAGCAAAAGGCTAGACTCCCCACCAATAACTGCAGAAACTGTTGCCTTGCAGTTTCAGTTTTCAGCAAAAGGCTAGGCTCCCCACCAATAACTACAGAAACTGTTGCCTTGAAGTCTCACTTTTAGCAAAAGGCTAGGCTCCCTGCCAATAACGGTGGAAACTGCTGCCTTGCAGTCTTACTTTTTGACAAAAGGCTAGGCTTACCGCCATTAACTGCGGAAACTGCTGCCTTGCAGTCTTACTTTTTAACAAAAGGCTAGGCTTACCGCCAATGACTGTGGAAACTGCTGCCTTGCAGTCTTACTTTTTAACAAAAGGCTAGGTTTACCGCCATTAACTGCGGAAACTGCTGCCTTGCAGTCTTACTTTTTAAAAAAAGGCTAGGCTTACCGACATTAACTGCGGAGACTGCTGCCTTGCAGTCTCACTTTTTAACAAAAGGCTAGGTTTACTGCCAATAACTGTGGAAACTGCTCCCTTGCAGTCTTACTTTTTAACAGAAGGCTAAGCTTACCACCATTGACTGCAGAGACTGCTGCCTTGCAGTCTAACAAAAAGGCAGCTTATGCAATAACGTGAAAACTGCTGCCTTGCAGTCTTATTACAAAAGGTATGCGTTACCACCAATGACTGCAGAAAGAAAACTGCTGCCTTGCGTCTTACTTTTTAACAAAACAAAAGGCTTTAGGCTTCAGGCCTTAGGCATTTTTAAAACCGCCCAATAACTAGTAGAAACTGCCTGCCTTGCTGTCTTACTTTTTAACAAAATTCTAGGCTTACCGCCAATAATGTGGAAACTGTGCCTTGCAGTCTTACTTTTTAACCAAAAGGCTAGCTTCACCATTGACTGCAGAGAATGCTGCCTTGAGTCCTTACTTTTTAACAAAAGGCTAGGCTTTTTAACTGCAAAATAATTGTTGAAAAACTGCTGCTTGCAGTCTTACTTTTTAAACAAAAGGCTAGCTTACCACCATGCCTCCAGGACTGCTGCCTTGCAGTCTTACTTTTTAACAAAAGGCTAGGCATACCGCTGATAACTGTGGAAACTGCTGCCTTGCTGTCTTACTTTTTAACAAAATTCTAGGCTTACCGCCAATAACTGTGGAAACTGCTGCCTTGCAGTCTTACTTTTTAACAAAAGGCTAAGCTTACCACCATTGACTGCAGAGACTGCTGCCTTGCAGTCTTACTTTTTAACAAAAGGCTAGGCTTACTGCCAATAACTGTGAAAACTGCTGCCTTGCAGTCTTACTTTTTAACAAAAGGCTAGGCTTACTGCTAATAACTGTGGAAACTGCTGCCTTGCAGTCTTACTTTTTAACAAAAGGCTAGGCTTACCATCATTAATTGCGGAGACTGCTGCCTTGCAGTCTTACTTTTTAACAAAAGGCTAGGCATACCACCAATAACTGTGGAAACTGCTTCCTTGCAGTCTTACTTTTTAACAAAAGGCTACAGGCTCACTGCCAATAACTGTAGAAACTGCTGCCTTGCAGTCTTACTTTCTAGTCAAATGCTAGGCTCACTGACAATAACTGTGGAAACTGCTGCCTTGCAGTCTTACTTTTCAGCAAAAGGCTAGGCTTACTGCCAATAACCGTGGAAACTGCTGCCTTGTAGTCTTACTTTTTAGTAAAAGGCTAGGCTCACCGTCAATAACTGTGGAAACTGCTGCCTTGCAGTCTTACTTTTTAACAAAAGGCTAGGCTTACTGCCAATAACTGTGAAAACTGCTGCCTTGCAGTCTTACTTTTTAACAAAAGGCTAGGCTTACTGCTAATAACTGTGGAAACTGCTGCCTTGCAGTCTTACTTTTTAACAAAAGGCTAGGCTTACCATCATTAATTGCGGAGACTGCTGCCTTGCAGTCTTACTTTTTAACAAAAGGCTAGGCATACCGCCAATAACTGTGGAAACTGCTTCCTTGCAGTCTTACTTTTTAACAAAAGGCTACAGGCTCACTGCCAATAACTGTAGAAACTGCTGCCTTGCAGTCTTACTTTCTAGTAAAATGCTAGGCTCACTGACAATAACTGTGGAAACTGCTGCCTTGCAGTCTTACTTTTCAGCAAAAGGCTAGGCTTACTGCCAATAACCGTGGAAACTGCTGCCTTGTAGTCTTACTTTTTAGTAAAAGGCTAGGCTCACCGTCAATAACTGTGGAAACTGCTGCCTTGCAGTCTCACTTTTTATCAAAAGGCTAGGCTCCCCATCAATAACTACAGAAAATGTTGCCTTGAAGTCTTACTTTCTAGTAAAATGCTAGGCTCACTGCCAATAACTGTGGAAACTGCTGCCTTGCAGTCTTACTTTTTAGCAAAAGGCTAGGCTTACTGCCAATAGCTGTGGACACTGCTGCCTTGCAGTCTTACTTTTTAGAAAAAGGCTAGGCTCCCCGCCAATAACTGTGGAAAATGCTGCCTTGCAGTCTTACTTTTTAACAAAAGACCACGCTTACTGCCAGTAACTGTGGAGACTGCTGCCTTGCAGTCTTAATTTTTAACAAAATGCTAGGTTTACCGCCCTTAACTGCGGAAACTGCTGCCTTGCAGTCTTACTTTTTAACAAAAGGCTAGGCTTACCGCCATTAACTGCAGAAACTGCTGCCTTGTAGTCTTACTTTTTAACAAAAGGCTAGGCTTACGCCATTACCTGAGGAACATGCTGCCTTGCAGTCTTACTTTTTAACAAAAGGCTAGGCTTACTGCCAATAACTGCAGAAACTGGTGCCTTGCAGTCTTACTTTTTAACGAAAGGCCAGGCTTACCGCCAATAATTGCGGAAACTGCTGACTTGCAGTCTTACTTTTTAATAAAAGGCTAGGCTTACTGCCAATAACTGTGGAAACTGCTCCCTTGCAGTCTTACTTTTTAACAGAAGGCTATAGGCTCACTGCCAATAACTGTAGAAACTGCTGCCTTGCAGTCTTACTTTCTAGTAAAATGCTAGGCTCACTGCCAATAACTGTGGAAACTGCTGCCTTGTAGTCTTACTTTTTAGCAAAAGGCTAGGATTACCACCAATAACTGTGGAAACTGCTGCCTTGCAGTCTTACTTTTTAACAAAAGGCAATAGGCTCACTGCCAATAACTGTGGAAACTGCTGCCTTGCAGTCTTACTTTCTAGTAAAAGGCTAGGCTCACTGCCAATAACCGTGGAAACTGCTGCCTCGCATTCTTACTTTTTAGCAAAAGGCTAGGCTTACTGCCAATAACTGTGGAAACTGCTGCTTTGCAGTCTTACTTTTTAGTAAAAGGCTAGGCTCACCGCCAATAACTGTGGAAACTGCTGCCTTGCAGTCTTACTTTCTAGTAAAAGGCTAGACTTACCATCATTAACTGCGGAGACTGCTGCCTTACAGTCTTACTTTTTAACAAAAGGCTAGGATTACCACCAATAACTGTGGAAACTGCTGCCTTGCAGTCTCACTCTTTAGTAAAAGGCTAGGCTCACCGCCAATAAATGTTGAAACTGCTGCCTTGCAGTCTTACTTTCTAGTAAAAGGCTAGGCTTACCATCATTAACTGCGAAGACTGCTGCCTTACAGTCTTACTTTTTAACAAAAGGCTAGGATTACCACCAATATCTGTGGAAACTGCTGCATTGCAGTGTTACTTTTTAACAAAAGGCTATAGGCTCACTGCCAATAACTGTGGAAACTGTTGCCTTGCAGTCTTACTTTCTAGTAAAAGGCTAGGCTCACTGCCAATATCTGTGGAAACTGCTGCCTCTCATTCTTACTTTTTAGCAAATGGATATGCTTACTGCCAATAACTGTGGAAACTGCTGCCTTGCAGTCTTACTTTTTAACAAAAGGCTAGGCTCACTGCCAATAACTGTGGAAACTGCTACCTTGCAGTCTTACTTTCAAGTAAAAGGCTAGGCTCACTGCCAATAAATGTGGAAACTGCTGCCTCACATTCTTACTTTTTAGCAAAAGGCTAGGCTTACCGCCAATAACTGCAGAAACTGCTGACTTGCAGTCTTACTTTTTAATAAAAGGCTAGGCTTACTGCCAATAATTGTGGAAACTGCTGCTTTGCAGTCTTACTTTTATTAAAAGGCTAGGCTCACCGCCAATAATTGTGGAAACTGCTGCCTTGCAGTCTTACTTTTATTAAAAGGCAAGGCTCACGGTCAATAACTGTGGAAACTGCTGCCTTGCAGTCTTACTTTTTAACAAAAGGATAGGCTTACCACCATTAATTGTGGAAACTGCTGCCTTGCAGTCTTATTTTTAACAAAATGATATTGTTAAACTACAATAAAGCTTAGGCTTACCGCCATTAACTGAAGAAACTGCTTTCTTGCAGTCTTACTTTTTAACAAAAGGCTAGGCTTACCGCCAATAACCGTAGAAACTGCTGCCTTGCAGTCTTACTTTTTAACAAAAGGCTAGGTTTACAGCCAATAACTGTGGAAACTGCTGCCCATACTTTTTAATAAAACTAGGCTTACCGCCAATAACTGTGGAAACTGCAGCCTTGCAGTCTTACTTTTTAACAAAAGGCTATAAGCTCACTGCCAATAACTGTGGAAACTGCTGCCTTGCAGTCTTACATTCTAGAAAAAGGCTAGGATCCCTGCCAATAACTGTGGAAACTGCTGCCTCGCATTCTTACTTTCAACAAAAGGCTAGGCTTACTGCTAATAACTGTGGAAACTACTGCCTTGCAGTCTTACTTTTTAGTAAAAGGCTAGGCTCACCTCCAATAACTGTGGAAACTGCTTCCTTGCAGTCTTACTTTCTAGTAAAAGGCTAGGCTTACCATCATTAACTGCGGAGAATGCTGCCTTACAGTCTTACTTTTTAACAAAAGGCTAGGATTACCACCAATAACTTTGGAAACTGCTGCATTGCAGTCTTAATTTTTAGTAAAAGGCTAGGCTCACTGCCAATAACTGTGGAAACTGCTGCCTTGCAGTCTTACTTCTAGTAAAAGGCTAGGCTTACCATCATTAACTGCAGAGACTGCTGCCTTACAGTCTTACTTTTTAACAAAAGGCTAGGATTACCGCCAATAACTGTGGAAACTGCTGCCTTGCAGTCTTACTTTTTAACAAAAGGCTATAGGCTCACTGCCAATAACTGTGGAAACTGCAGCCTTGCAGTCTTACTTTTTAACAAAAGGCTAGGCTCACTGCCAATAACTGTGGAAACTGCTGCCTCGCATTCTTACTTTTTAGCAAAAGGCTAGGCTTACTGCCAATAACTGTGGAAACTGTTGCCTTGCAGTCTTACTTTTTAGTAAAAGGCTAGGCTCACTGCCAATAACTGTGGAAACTGCTATCTTGCAGTCTTACTTTCTAGTAAAAGGCTAGACTTACCATCATTAACTGCGGAGGCTGCTGTCTTACAGTCTTACTTTTTAACAAAAGGCTAGGCTCACTGTCAATAACTGTGGAAACTGCTGCCTTGCAGTCTTACTTTTTAACAAAAGGCTATAGGCTCACTGCCAATAACTGTGGAAACTGCTGCCTTGCAGTCTTACTTTTTAACAAAAGGCAATAGGCTCACTGCCAATAACTGTGGAAACTGCTGCCTCGCATTTTTACTTTTTAGCAAAAGGCTATAGGCTCACTGCCAATAACTGTGGAAACTGCTGCCTTGCAGTCTTACTTTTTAACAAAAGGCAATAGGCTTACTGCCAATAACTGTGGAAACTGCTGCCTTGCAGTCTTACTTTTTAACAAAAGGCTAGGCTCACTGTCAATAACTGTGGAAACTGCTGCCTTGCAGTCTTACTTTTTAACAAAAGGCTATAGGCTCACTGCCAATAACTGTGGAAACTGCTGCCTTGCAGTCTTACTTTTTAACAAAAGGCAATAGGCTTACTGCCAATAACTGTGGAAACTGCTGCCTTGCAGTCTTACTTTTAGTAAAAGGCTAGGCTCACTGCCAATAACTGTGGAAACTGTTGCCTTGCAGTCTTACTTTCTAGGAAAAGACTAGGCTTACTGTCAATAACTGTGGAAACTGCTTCATTGCAGTCTTACTTTCTATTAAAAGGCTAGGCTCACCGCCAATAACAGTGGAAACTGCTGCCTTGCAGTCTTACTTTCTATTAAAAGGCTAGGCTCACCGCCAATAACAGTGGAAACTGCTGCCTTGCAGTCTTACTTTCTATTAAAAGGCTAGGCTCACTGCCAATAACTGTGGAATCTGCTGCCTTACAGTCTTACTTTTTAGTAAAAGGCTAGGCTCGCCTCCAATAACTGTGGAAACTGCTGCCTTGCAGTGTTACTTTTTAGTAAAAGGCTAGGCTCGCCTCCAATAACTGTGGAATCTGCTGCCTTGCAGTGTTACTTTTTAGTAAAAGGCTAGGCTCGCCTCCAATAACTGTGGAAACTGCTGCCTTGCAGTCTTACTTTCTATTAAAAGGCTAGGCTCACTGCCAATAACTGTGGAATCTGCTGCCTTACAGTCTTACTTTTTAGTAAAAGGCTAGGCTCGCCGCCAATAACTGTGTAAACTGCTGCCTTTATAGTCTTACTTTTTAGTAAAAGGCTAGGCTCACCGCCAACAACTGCGGAAACTGCTGCCTTGTTGGTGGACTTCATAGTCAAGGGTGAGGCCCAATGCCAATAACCGTGGTTGTCACAACAAGAGCAAATAAACCATGCCTGATGTTGGTGGAGGATGATGCCTTTGATAGAAGGAAGTGGAGAATGCGCATCGGGCAACCGACTCCTTAATGTAGGGATAACGGTGGGAAAGACGAAGAAGGTCGAGTAACTTCTCAACACAGTTTACTTTCCAGCTTCTTTCGAATTATCTCTTATTCCACAACGAAGTTTACAGAAACATTGGTCGATGACTGGCCTTGAATGCAGCCTATGATTTTCTGCAATTTGTCCTGGTGACAGAATCTCCTCCCTCCGTAACTCTGAGCTCAACAGGAGTCAAGGCTATACTAATAAGACCCACCACTAGATTGAATGTCTAATTTTTTCGACAGTTTTTTTATCTCCTCCCTCCGTGAATCTGAGCTCAACAGGAGTCAAGGCGATTTAAATGAGGCCCACCACTAGATCAAATGTCTAATTTTTCGACTTTTTTTTTTTTTTTTTTATCTTACAAGTATTTCTCGTAGCTGATGACGTTTTAGAGTTTGGTATAATTGAAAAATCTCTTCCCTCCGTGAATCAGAGCTCAACAGGAGTCAAGGCGATGTTAGTAAGGCCCACCACAAAACTGAATGTCTAACTTTTCGACAGCTTTTTTATCTTACAAGTATTTCTCGTAGCTGATAACGTTTCAGAGTTTGGTATAGGCGAAGAATTGTTGAAGCATAATCATCAGAAGCTAAAATCCCTTTAGTTTTATGTTATCAAAATGATTAATTTTACTATCAACATGATGTTTACCTACGCTAGAGTTGTCAGAGTCACATCAGATTATTTCAGTACCAACAGAATAACTGTTGTTAATAAATATTTGTGCTATACATATATATATATATATATATATATATATAGATATATATATATATATATATATATATATATTTTATAATATATATATATATATATATATATATATATATATATATATATATAATTTTACATACTGTGGATAATAAGAAACTTCCAACTATAAACGTTAAGTTTCTCTCCACTTCACCTACCTCTAAGACCCAGGTGAGAGATTGCATAGAGAAGATATATGAGGGAGAAGGGAGTACGGGAGGAAATGACATAGGACGGCGGTAGATGGAAGAGATTCATTAAAAACGGCGACTTCGAATAGGGATAAAGCTGGGAAGAAGAAGAAGAAGAAGAAAGATCGCTGGTGGTCAGCCAAAAGCCAGAAAGGAATCCAAGATTGGTGTGTTAATAATGGGAGGAGAGAAATCAAAACATATTCACTCCACAACGTTGTTGCAGTAGTTACTGCTCCGGCTTCTCGAATCTCGTCTTACGTCAAGATTTTAAAAGATCAAGAAGATACAGCACTCTCTCGTTTCAGGCCAACCTTTAAAACCAAACCCTCTCCACTCACCCATTTACAATCCTGAGAGTCTTCACATGCGTCATAAAACGGGTAACAATTCCCAGGCCTCCCCTCCCCCTCACCACCCCCTCAACCCCCCTCCAAATAACCCTCTGCTCAGCAAACAGTCAGTTGCACCTTAATCTGAATTAAGCTACGGCTTTTGCAGTTTTTTTTTTAGTTTTCAGAAAAGAAAACTATTGTGCCGACTTTGTGTTTCCGTCAACACTTTTTCTGTCCGATCCCCGATCTTAAAAACTAGAGACTAGAGGGATGCAACTTGCTACGTTAATTATTCACCCTCCAATCATCAAACACACCAAATTGCAGCCCAGTACCGGAGTAATTTTTAGCTTATTGAAGGTTAAAGTTAGCCACAGTCGTGCGCCTGGCAACGATGTAGGCCAGGCCACCACCGGGCCGTGGTTAAAGATTCATGGGCCGCGGCTCATACAGCATTATACCGAGACCGCCGAAAGATAGATCTATTTTCGGTGGCCTTGATTATACCCTGTATAGAAAACTCGATTGCGCCGAAGAAACTTCGGCGCATTTTTTACTTGTTCCCTTTAGGTATTCTCAACTTCCACAAACCTTTTTCATAACAAATCCTCATCTAAATCCACACTTCTCTCCCCTGTCACTGTTTTTACCATTTTTAAAAAAAAAAAAAATTGTAAAAAAAAAAATTACAATTACTTTCTTCGGGAATCAATAACGTTCAGCAATCTCAACTAGCCCGACATCAGCCATCTCTGACATCATAACTAATTGGTAAGTTGGCAGTGTTTAGTACAGAACCAGAATTCAGATCGATGTCAGCTTCAATCTCTCTTGAATAGCACAGTGGTCAAAGTCGACTTTTGATCGGTCAATTGTTGCTCTCTCGTTCGTTATCATTTCACCTATATATTGATTTGTAACCACGAATGTTGTCAAATGATTGGTTTGATATTGACACTTTATCAGGTCTATCCTACTCAAACCTTGAGGTGGACTTCGCAACGTCACACCGTAAACATCGAAAACCGAGAAGCGTCTGATTTTGGGTTATTTCTCTTACCAAGCCTCGTAAATATCTTTAAAAAAAGCAGATAAATCACGCCAATTTCTAATTACGCATGTTCTTAGCAATCTTCGCAGTGAACACAAAATTACGCCAGTAATATAGCAACGTACGAACAAATAGGGCCATTCAAGGGTTCAGTTCCACCTTCTGAAGAAATGACGCAACAGTGAAACACGTTTCTTGTGGTAACATTATCTATCATGGTGGTTGTTGGTCCTGAATACGAGAGAATATTTCTCAGGCACGAGCCTATCAGTCTTAATAACCTGAGAGCAACGCTCCACGCACAAAATATTCATTTTGGAAAGTGGTTAATTACCTGAAGTAACAAAAAGGATCAATTCAATCTTGTAAGTAAATGGACGGGAAAGTTTTGTTCTCGAATATATTGTGGAGAGGGCATTTGCTGATGAATACACCAGAATTCTTAAGCACGAACACTAACGTTATGGTAACCATCTGGTCTTGTTAAAACTTCGTTCATCATAGTTCACTCGAAATTTAACCGACACCATTTCGAAACATTGTAGTGTTATTTTTGTTCTTTTTGGTTAGGTGTAGATATTCTTCTCAGTTTGTGTAAACACTTATGAAGAATGGCTAATATATAGTTTTTCAGACTTACAGTAGCAATATATGTGTGTGTGTATGTATGTATACACACACACACACACACACACACACACACACATATATATATATATATATATATATATATATATATATATATATATATATATATATATATATATATATATATATATATATATATATATATATATATATATATTATATATATATATATATATATATATATATATATATATATTATATATATATATATATATATATATATATATATATATATATATATATATATATATATATATATTATACACATGTACATATGTATGAACAGAAGAAAGTCGACAGAATTCTTATTTCTTTGGGTACCTAATAGATGAATTATAAGTTGTAGTTCTCACCGACTGCTAAATTATTTTCTTCTAAGACTAAAAAGCTCTCAAATTACTTCCTTTATGACGAATTCTTTGCTTTTGCAACAATCAGCTCTTGATACACAGGGCTGATTTACGTTAATTGAAGTTAATTTTTTTAGTACGAACAACCTTTTATTGTCATGAAAGCAAAAACTGTTACGAAAATGCCAAGAAACATTTTTTACTTCATTATGACGACACTGGATAGATTGAGCAGAAGGAAGTCAATAAGTTACGTAGTTCAGAAACAGAATGCCAATCCATCCTTCTGGAACAAAGATGCTACCCACGGGAACTTCCTAATTAAATTAGTTGCATGTTAGGTTAACCATATAGACTGCGGGAAACAATGTTCTTGCACTCATATTTCAAGAGGATCGTTTAGAAATTACTTACTACGAGTTAGTTAGGGTTTTCCTTTGGCCGGCTCTACCTGATGTTGACGGCAATGTTTCCGGTGAGGTTTTATTCTCTTAGATAGAAAATCTCGCACACTGAATACAATTTCCCTCTCCTTCGTCAGGAACGTCCTATTCGAAGCAAGACTGTCGGGGGAATGAAAGTTTGCATAAGAAATACACAGTTTGTAATGCATCTGCCTGAATCCAGATCAAACTTCGAACTGCTGCATGAAAACCTTTAGCCAAGAGTCACTCGAGGGTCAGTTAGCTCTCTGAAGTTGATTTTCATAAGACCGCCTCCAGTCTTCCCAATGGATTAACGTTGGTCTCACACACTCACTGTGCCTCTTGGAGAGACGAAACGGATTAGTAGACAGAATTCGTCAGTTATTAACAAATACAAGTTAAGCAGAACGAAATATCGAAACGGTGATTAAAAACAAGATTAGGAGAACTTGGCCACAATTATCAATGCTTGCTTTGCGGGCATGCATATAAGTTATGTATATCTTAGTTTAACTAGGCCACTGAGCTGATTAACAGCTCTCCTAGGGCTGGCCCGAAGGATTAGATATTTTTACATGGCTAGGAACCAATTGGTTACTTAGCAATGGGACCTACAGCTTATTGTGGGATCCGAACCACATCGAGAAATGAATGTCTATCACCAGAAATAAATTCCTCTGATTCCTAGTTGGCAGAGCAAGGAATCGAACCTGAACCCTGAGATCGATAGTCGAGCATGAAACCGAGTCGTCCAGTGAGGAACTTGGGAATGCATATAACTTGGAAGCAGCCCCAATAATGGAAAACATCCTCGCTCCCGAATTCGTATGAATGCGGTGTATAAATTCATATGCCCGGAAGAGATGTGTCAGTCTCACAACAAAACCTACACTGGACACACTACTCCGACCCTTGGCAAGCAAATACTGGCTCACAGAAAACAGAGGAGGCCCATACACCAGCATGTTATTGATACGTCCATTCCTGTCTCAAAGGAAATTTGACACTGTCCAGCAATGTCTGAACGGAAATTTGACACAGTCCAGCCATGTCTGAACGGAATTTTGACATGGAAATGTGCCACAGTTTGGGCATGACTGAATGGAAATTTGACACAGTCCATGAACGTCTCAATGGAAATTTTTCACAGTCCGGGCACCTCTTAATGGAAATTTGACAGTCTGGCCATGTCTCAACGGAAATTTGACACAGTTTGGGCATGTCTCAGTGGAAATTTGACACAGTCTGGCCATGTCTGAACGGAAATTTGACACAGTCCGGCCATGTCTGAAAGGAAATTTGACACAGTCCGGCCATGTCTCAACAGTAATTTGACACAGTTCAGCCATGTCTGAACGGAAATTTGACACTGTCTGGACACATCTCAATGGAAATTTGACACAGTCCAGCCATGTCTCAACAGAAATTTGACACAGTCCGGCCATATCTCAATGGAACTTTGACAGAGTGTGCGCATGTCTGAATGGAAAAACTGACACAGTCCGGCCATGTCTGAACGAAAATTTGACACAGTCCGGCGATATCTGAATGGAAATTTGACACAGTCTGGGCACATCTCAATGGAAATATGACACAGTACGGGCACGTCTCAATGGAAGTTTGACACAGTCCGGGAACGTCTCAATGGAAATTTGACACAGTTTGGGCACGTTTAAACGGAAATTTGATGCAGTCCGGGCACATCTCAACGAAAATTTGAGACAGTGTGGCCATGTCTCAATGGAAATTTGACATATTCCAGTCATGTCTAAATGTAAATTTGACATGGTCCGGCCATGTCTGAACGGAAATTTGACACAGTCCGAGCATGTCTGAACGCAAATTTGACACAGTCCGTACACATCTGAATGGAAATTACATACAGTCTGGGCATGTCTCGATGGAAATTTGACACAGTCAGGGCACAGCTCAATGGAAATTTGTTACAGTCCGGGCACGTCTCAACGGAAATTTGACACAGTCAGGGCACATCTAAATGGAAATTTGTTACAGTCCAGTCACGTCTCAATGGAAATTTGACACAGTCCAGGGACATCTCAATGGAAATTTGACACAGTCCGGCCATGTCCGAATGGAAATTTCATACAGTCCGGCCATGTCTGAACAGAAATTTGACACAGTCTGGCCATACCTAAATTGAAATTTGACATAGCCTGGGCATGTCTGGATGGAAATTTGACACAGTCCGGCCATGTCTAAACGGAAATTTGACAAAGTCCGAGCACGTCTGAAAGGAAATTTGACACAGTCTGTACACATCTCAATGTAAATTGGACACAGTTCCGCCATGTCTGAAAGGAAATTTGACAGAGTCCGGCCATGTCTTAACAGATATTTGACACAGTCCGGCCATGTCTGAAAGGAAATTTGACATAGTCTGGGCACGACTCAATGGAAATTTGACACAGTCCAGCCATATCTTAACAGAAATTTGACACAGTCCGGCCATATTTCAATGGAAATTTGACATATTCCGGGCATGTCTGAATGGAAATTTGATACAGTCCAGCCATGTCCGGGCACGTCTCAACAGAAATTTGACAGTCTGGCCAAGTCTTAATGGTAATTTGACACAGTTCAGGCATGTCTCAACGGAAATTTGAGACAGTCCGGCCATGTCTAAACGGAAATTTGACACAGTCCGGCCATGCCTGAGCAGAAATTTGACATAGTTCAACGGAAATTTGACACAGTCCAGGATCGTTTCAAAGGAAATTGGACACAGTCTGTGCATGTCTCACCAGAAATTTGACACAGTCTGGGAATGTCTCAATGGAAATTTGACACAGTATGAGCACATCTCAATGGAAATTTGATAGTCTGGCCATGTTTCAATGGTAATTTGACATAGTCTGGGCACATCTCAACAGAAATTTGACACAGTCAGGCCATGTCCGAACGGAAATTTGGCAAAGTCCGGCCATGTCTCAGCGGAAATTTGACACAGTCCTGGCACTTCTCAAAGGAAATTTGACACAGTCCAGGAATGTATTAATGGAAATTTTACACATCCGGGCATGTCTCAACGGAAATTTGAAAGTCTGGACATGTCTCAATGGAAATTTGACACAGTTCGGGCTTGTCCCAGTGGATATTTGACACAGTCCGGCCATGTCTGATTGGAAATCTGACACTGTCCGGGCACGTCTCAATGGAAATATGAAACAGTCCAGGCATGTCTCAACGGAATTATGACAGTCTGGCCATTTCTCAATGGTAATTTGACACAGTTCAGGCACGTCTCAACGGAAATTTAAAACAGTCCGGCCATGTCTTAATAGAAATTTGACATAATCCGGCAATGTCTGAACGGAAATTTGACACAGTCCGGCCATGCCTGAACAGAAAATTGACACATTCCGGGCACGTTTCAATGGAAATTTGACACAGTCCGGGCACATCTCAATGAAAATTTGATACAGTCTGGGAATGTCTCAACGGAGATTTGACAGCCTGGCCATGTCTCAATGGTAATTTGACACAGTTCAGGCATGTCTTGATGGAAATTTGAGACAGCCCGGCCATGTCTAAACGGAAATTTGACACAGTCCGGCCATGTTTGAACAGAAATTTGACACAGTCCGAGCACGTTTGACCAAAAATTTGACACAGTCTTAAATGTCTCAACGGAAATTTTACACAGTCCAGGAACGTCTCAATGGAAATTTTACACAGTCCAGGCATGTCTCAATGGAAATTTGACAGTCCGGCCATGTCTCAATGGTAATTTGACATAATCCGGGCACGTCTCAACAGAAATTTGACACAGTTCGGCCATGTCTGAACGGAAATTTGGCAAAGTCCGGCTATGTATCAGCAGAAATTTGACATAGTCCTGGCACTTCTCAATGGAAATTTGACACAGTCCGGCCATGTCTGGACAGAAATTTGACACAGTCCGACCATGTCTGGACATAAATTTGACACAGTCCGGGAACGTCTCAATGGAAATTTTACACAATCCAGGCACATCTCAACAGAAATTTGAAAGTCTGGACATGTCTCAACGGAAATTGTATACAATTCTGGCACGTCCCAGTGGAAATTTGACACAGTCCGGCCATGTCTGATAGGAAATTTGACACTGTCCAGGCATGTCTCAATGGAAATATGAAACAGTCCAGGCACATTTCAACGGGATTTACCATATCTCAATGGTAATTTGACACAGTTCTGGCACGTCTCAACAGAAATTTAAGAAAGTCCATAATCCGGCCATGTCTGAACAGAAATTTGACACAGTCCGGCCATGCCTGAACAGAAATTTGACACAGTTCGGGCACGCCTGAGCAGAAATTTGCCAGTCCGTACATGTCTCAATGGAAATTTGACAGTCTGGCTATGTCTCAATGGTAATTTGATACAATTTGAGCATGTTTCAAAGGAAATTTGATAGAGTCCGGCCATGTCCAAGCGGAAATTTGGCGCAGTCCGGCCATGTCTCAACGAAAATTTGACACGGTTAGGCCATGTCTAAACAGAAATTTGACACTGTACAGCCATGACTGAACAGAAATTTGACAGTCCTCGCTCATCTGAACGGAAATTTGACACAGTCCAGACATGTCTGAACAGAAATTTGACACAGTCTGGCCATGTCTGAAAGGAAATTTGACACAGTCCGACCATATATCAACTTGAAATCTGACACAGTACGGGCACTTCTCAACGGAAATTTGGCACAGGCCAGGCACTTCTCAACCAAAATTGGACACTGTCCGGGCATTTCTCAACGGAAATTTGATACATTCCAGCCATGTCAGGACAGAAATCTGACCCATTCCGGGAACGTCTCAATGGAAATTTTACATAGTCCGGGCACGTCTCAACGGAAATTTGACAGTCTGGCCATGTTTCAACGGAAATTTGACAGTCTGGCCATGTTTCAACGGAAATTAGACAGAGTTCGGGCACGTTTCAGTGGAAATTTGATACAGTCCGGCCTTGTCTGAATGGAAATTTGACTCATTCCGGCCATGTCTGAACAGAAATTTCACACAGTCCAGCCATGTCTCAACAGAAATGTGACACAGTCCAGCCATGTCACAACAGAAATTTGACACTGTCCGGGTATGTCTCAATGGAAATTTAACATAGTCCGGCCATGTCTCAACAGAAATTTGACAAAGTCCGGCCATATCTGAATGGAAATTTAACATAGTCCGGGCATGTCTGGATGGAAATTTGACACAGTCCAGGTACGTCTCAACGGAAATTTGACACAGTCTGGGCACAACTCAATAAAAATGACACAGTCCGAGTACGTCTCAACGTAAATTTGACGCAGTCCAGACACGTGTCAAAGGAAATTTGACAATCTGGCCATGACTCAATGGTAATTTGACATAGTTCGGGCACGTCTCAAAGGAAATTTGAGACAGTCTGGTCATGTCTCAATGGATATTTGACATAGTCCGGCCATGTCTGAACGGAAATTTGACAGTCCAGGCACGTCTGAATGGAAATTTGACAGTCCGTACATGTCTCAATGTAAATTTGACACAGTCCAGACACGTCTCAATGGAAATTTGACACAGTCTGTACACATCTCAATGTAAATTTGACACAGTCTGGGCACGTCTCAATGGAAATTTGACACAATCCGGGCACAGCTCAATGGATATTTGACATAGTACGGCCATGTCTGAACAGAAATTTGACAGTTCAGGCACGTCTGAATGTAAATTTGGCACCGTCCGTACACGTCTCAATGTAAATTTGACACAGTCCGGACACGTCTCAGTGGAAATTTGACACAGTCTGTTCACATCTCAATGTAAATTTGACACAGTCCGGTCACTTCTCAATGGAAATTTGACACAGTCCGGGCACAGCTCAATGGAATTTTGACACAGTCTGGGCACGTCTCAATGGAAATTTGACACAGCCCGGCCATGTCTCAATGGTAATTTGACATTGTTTGGGCACGTCTCAAAGGAAATTTGATACAGTCCGGCTATGTCTCAATGGAAATTTTGCACAGTCCGGCCATGTCTCAATGGAAATTTGACACAATCCAGGCACGTCTCAATGGAAATTTGACACAGTCCAGCCATGTCTGAATGGAAATTTGACATAGACTGGGCACATCTCAAAAATTCGACACAGTCCAGCCATGTCTAAACAGAAATTTGACACAGTCCGGCCATGTCTGAACAGAAGTTGGACACAGTCTTGGCACGTCTCAATGTATATTTGACACAGTCCAGCCATGTCTAAACAGAAATTTGACACAGTCCGGCCATGTCTCAACGGAAATTTGACACAGTCCGGGCACGTCTCAACAAAAATTTGATATGGTCTGGTCATGTCTGAACGTAAATTTGACACAGTCCGGCCATGTCTCCCATGTCTCAATGGAAATTTGACACAGTCCGGGCACGTCTCAACAAAAATTTGATACGGTCTGGTCATGTCTGAACGTAAATTTGATGCAGTCCAGCCATGTCTGAAAAGAAATCTGACACAGTCCGGATATGTCTGAACAGAAAATTTTACACTATCCAGCCATGTCTGAAAGGAAATTTGACACAGTCAAGCCATGTCTGAACGGAAATTTGACACAGACTGGCCATGTCCGAACGGGAATTTGACACCCGGGCACTTCTCAATGGAAATTTGACACAGTCCGGGCACATCCCAGTGAAATATTGACACCCTCTGGCCATGTATGAACGGAAATTTGACAGTCTGGTTATGTCTGGGCGGGAATTTGACAGTAAGGGCACGTCCCGACGGAAATTTGACACAGTCGGGCCATGTCTGAACGGATATTTGACACAGTCCAGCCATGTCTCAATGGAAATTTGACACAGTCCGGCCATGTCTGGGCAGAAATTTGACACAGTCTGGGAATGTCTCAATGGAAATTTTACACAATATGGGCACATCTCAACGGAAATTTGACATCCAGGCCCTTCTCAGTGGAAATTTGTCACAGTCTGGGCACATCTCAATGGAAATTTGACACCGTCCGGCCATGTTTGAAGGGAAATTTGACACAGTCTCACGATGTCTGAACTGAAATTTAACAGTCCGGGCACATCCCAACGGAAATTTGACACAGTCAAGCCATGCCTGAACAGAAATTTGACACAGTCCAGGCATGTCTCAACAGAAATTTGACACTGCCAAACTATGTCTGAACGGATCAAAGGCGCCCAGGTCGTCCACGGAGGAAGCAGCTATGGTCGTTCTTAACATCAGAAGCGATGATATCGCCATCCAAAAACCAACTCTTGATACCCAGCAAGAGTCGGGTCCCATACCCCCCCGCGATCCACCAGCAGAGAGAGGAATGCCCGTCTGTGAACGCTAGGCAAACGGCGCCCGTCAAGAAATAGAAGAGCACCCATGGAAGCACAAGTAACACCTCGCATGTCCCCGAGGCCTCGCCCGACACGAACCACATATGATATCTACGAATTATGATTTGTCTATATAGACACATCATTTTTGTAAATCATATATATACACTCATACCATTTATTATTCTTAATTAGATATAAAGAGAACCTTTGCCATACATTATAATTTTTGTGTGAGTCCTCTCAAATACGCTCTTGCAGATCCCATGTTGTTATTCTAAATTCTACTTGCTTGTCGACTTCCTATCAGTGCTATTGATTTTTTTAAACTTAAATTTTATGGCCAGGATAGGGCCATATACCAAGTAGATTTTGGTTCATCGTTTCAGTATTGTACAGAGAGGTTCGTCTCTCCTTCAGGTTTAGTCGAATGTTGCTTCCGTTTCGTCATTACAGCAGAATGGTTCTCTCTCTTCGTCCTCTTGAAAAAGAGGAAATAGAGAGAAGGACATGGTAAGTAACCAAAATAAAAAACAGTTTTAATTGTAAAAATTCTGTGCAAGTGAAACCATCAGGTTAATGCGACTTTAGAACAAAGAAGTAATTCGATCTTGACAAGAGGAAATCACTTGAATCGGTTCTCCTTAGGAAATGCGAAAATTAAAGTTATTTTTCTGAGCTATCGT
Organism: Macrobrachium nipponense; assembly: GCF_015104395.2. NCBI lineage: Eukaryota > Metazoa > Arthropoda > Malacostraca > Decapoda > Palaemonidae > Macrobrachium > Macrobrachium nipponense. The sequence continues at coordinate 90,667,702 of NC_087205.1, read as the reverse complement.
GGAGAGGCCATTTGCTGATTAATGGAAGTGGCTGATCTTGAGCACGAACTTTTGGGAAACCTTTCTTATTCACATTCACACGATATATATTTCATTGACAGCAGTGTGGAACTCCATATAGTGTGGCGTGTTTTTTTTTATATTTTGTTCGTTGGATACACACACACACACATATATATAAACATATATGTAGTGAGTATATATATATATATAATATATATAATATTATATATATATATATATATATATATATATATATATCTAATAAAAGGAGCCCATAAAACACCAAAATGTAGAGAGAAAAGTACTATATTTCAGAGACTGCTGTCTCTCTCTTCAGGTATATGAATGAGAAAAGTTTACAAGAAAAGGATGGTATTTATACCAAGAGATTCGTCCACAAGTAAGCCATTTAGGTCACACCCCCCGCTGATAATCTTCCTTTAATCTTCTTAAGCGTTGGTTGAATGAACACTGCGTCGACGATGTCTGATGTCCAATTCCCTTTTGAGATGTTCATTACCTGCTCTTTTTATTAAGGCCGATTCCATCATTTGACTCTTGTACCGGCAGTTGCTGCTATAAATTACACGTGACATATTCCAGTTTATTCTATGGTTATGGTCATTTATATGATTGAAAATAGCCGAGTTCTGTTGTCCATACCTAACTGACCGTTTGTGTTGTATTAATCTCTGGGGAAGTGATTTACCTGTAAATCCGATGTAAGATTGGTCACAGTCCTGGCATGGGATCTCTATACCCCAGAGTCTTTGGGCGATGTCTTTTGTTGGACGTTAATCAGGGATTTGGCTAAGGTATTTGGGTAGGTATGCAAAAGGGTTGGATTTCCCAAGGGTGTGAGTTACTCTCTTAATCGTCTCCAGGTGGGGAATTTTTATTTTATTGTTGGGTGTGTCTCGGTCTTGTCTTTAGGGGGTCGGTAGAAAATTACGTTTGCTTTTTTGAATTGCTTTCTCAATTTATATGGTCAGGATACTTTAAAGATGAAGTTGCTTGCGAATTAGTTCAAATTCTTTTTTCCAGGAAATCTGGGGAACAAATTCGTAAGGCTCTTAGGAATAGGTTGCTGGCTAGACCTATCTTGATAGTATTGTCATGATAGCTAAAGTAGTGAATATATGAAAGTGAGAACGTTGGTTTTCTGTATATGGTAAATTTGTATTCTGTCGTGTCTCTGATTATTAAAACATCAAGAAAAGGAATTTTGTTGTCTGTTTTCCCATTCAACTTTAAATTTGATGCTGGGCACTAATGCGTTTAATTTTGAGAGGAATTCATTAAAATTACCCCACTTATTATCCCAAAATGTTAGTATGTCATCCACGTATCTCATCCACAGCATGTTTTTTGGGTTATTGCATTTATTACTGTAGTTTCAAAGTATTCCATGTACAGATTGGCTAAAATAGGACTTAAAGGACTACCCATACTACACCCGAATTTTTGCTTGTAGAATGATTCCCCGAATGAAAATACGTTATTAGATGCACATAATTCAACTAACTTTATTATTTTGTCAAGTGCCAAAGGGAAATGATCTGAATAGGGGGATAATTTTTCCCTTAAAAACTGAAGAACGTCCTGTACTGGTACTTTTGTGAATAGGGAGTCTACGTCAAGGCTTAAAAGTTTTATGTTGTGAAGTGGTATGTGCTTCTCTGAATTTGTGACAAAATTCTTCCGAATGTTTGATGTGACTGGGAGAAAAAGTGCCTAAAAAAGGAGAAAGGAGGCCAGCTAACCATTTAGAAATTTTGTAATTGAAAGCTCCGGCGCATGAAACGATGGGTCTGAATGGAAGATTGTCTTTGTGGAGTTTTGGGAAGACCATAAAAGTAAAGGGTAATTTTACGGATTAATTACGTTTAAATTTCTCTAATAGTTCAATACTCTTTTTGTCTTGGCCAATTAATCTTACTTTCCGAAAAAATTCTGTGGGAACGTTCTGGAGGGGATTTTTCGTCAGTTTTTCGTAAGTATTTGTGTCGCTAAGGAGCTGGTTGATTTTGTCGAGGTAGAAGTCTTTGTCCATTATTACAATTTTGCCGTCTTTGTCGGATCTACTTATTATAACATCTAACTTTTTTTAGCGAGTGGATGGCTATCATGAATCTGCGGGGAACAGGATATTTCTTATGAAGGTCAGTTAAAGCATTTAGTAACACTCCTTTTAAACATATCTCTTCACGGCTGTAGTTTTTGTCAGCCGTGAAGAGATATGTTTAAAAGGAGTGTTACTAAATGCTTTAACTGACCTTCATAAGAAATATCCTGTTCCCCGCAGATTCATGATAGCCATCCACTCGCTAAAAAAGTTAGATGTTATAATAAGTAGATCCGACAAAGACGGCAAAATTGTAATAATGGACAAAGACTTCTACCTCGACAAAATCAACCAGCTCCTTAGCGACACAAATACTTACGAAAAACTGACGAAAAATCCCCTCCAGAACGTTCCACAGAATTTTTTTCGGAAAGTAAGATTAATTGGCCAAGACAAAAAGAGTATTGAACTATTAGAGAAATTTAAAGTAATTAATCCTAAATTACCCTACTTTTATGGTCTTCCCAAAACTCACAAAGACAATCTTCCATTCAGACCCATCGTTTCATGCGCCGGAGCTTTCAATTACAAAATTTCTAAATGGTTAGCTGGCCTCCTTTCTCTTTTTTTAGGCACTTTTTCTCCAGTCACATCAAACATTCGGAAGACTTTTGTCACAATTCAGAGAAGCATATATACCACTTCACAACATAAAACTTTTAAGCCTTGACGTAGACTCCCTATTCACAAAAGTACCAGTACAGGACGTTCTTCAGTTTTTAAGGGAAAAATTATCCCCCTATTCAGATCATTTCCCTTTGGCACTTGACAAAATAATAAAGTTAGTTGAATTATGTGCATCTAATAACGTATTTTCATTCGGGGAATCATTCTACAAGCAAAAATTCGGGTGTAGTATGGGTAGTCCTTTAAGTCCTATTTTAGCCAATCTGTACATGGAATACTTTGAAACTACAGTAATAAATGCAATAAAACCCCAAAACATGCTGTGGATGAGATACGTGGATGACATACTAACATTTTGGGATAATAAGTGGGGTAATTTTAATGAATTCCTCTCAAAATTAAACGCATTAGTGCCCAGCATCAAATTTAAAGTTGAATGGGAAACAGACAACAAAATTCCTTTTCTTGATGTTTTAATAATCAGAGACACGACAGAATACAAATTTACCATATACAGAAAACCAACGTTCTCACTTTCATATTTCACTACTTTAGCTATCATGACAATACTATTCAAGATAGGTCTAGCCAGCAACCTATTCCTAAGAGCCTTACGAATTTGTTCCCCAGATTTCCTGGAAAAAGAATTTGAACTAATTCGCAAGCAACTTTCATCTTTAAAGTATCCTGACCATAATAATTGAGAGAAAGCAATTCAAAAAGCAAACGTAATTTTCTACCGACCCCCTAAAGACAAGACCAGAGACACACCCAACAATAAAATAAAAATTCCCCACCTGGAGACGATTAAGAGAGTAACTCACACCCTTGGGAAATCCAACCCTTTTGCATTTACCTACCCAAATACCTTAGCCAAATCCCTGATTAACGTCCAACAAAAGACATCGCCCAAAGACTCTGGGGTATATGAGATCCCATGCCAGGACTGTGACCAATCTTACATCGGATTACAGGTAAATCACTTCCCCAGAGATTAATAACACACAAACGGTCAGTTAGGTATGGACAACAGAACTCGGCTATTTTCAATCATATAAATGAACATAACCATAGAATAAACTGGAATATGTCACGTGTAATTTATAGCAGCAACTGCCGGTACAAGAGTCAAATGATGGAATCGGCCTTAATAAAAGAGAAGCAGGTAATGAACATCTCAAAAGGGAATTGGACATCAGACATCGTCGACGCAGTGTTCATTCAACCAACGCTTAAGAAGATTAAAGGAAGATTATCAGCAGGGGTGACCTAAATTGGCTTACTTGTGGACGAATCTCTTGGTATAAATACCACCTTTTCTGTAAACTTTTCTCATTCATATACCTGAAGAGAGAGACAGCAGTCTCTGAAATATAGTACTTTTCTCTCTACATTTTGGTGTTTTTATGGGCTCCTTTTATTAGATGGAATTCTGTTGTTACAGAACACTTTTACCAGTCATATATATATATATATGTGTGTGTGTGTGTGTGTGTGTGTGTGTGTGTGGTTGCGTATGTCTAACAACGGGAGCATCGCCCCCGTTATTCTCATATTTGGTAAGCGTTTAGCCAAGAGCAGAGGGCGAACTAAGTCTGGTAACACTTTCTCCCCTCTCTCTCTCCCTCAGAATAACTGAATAATTCAGATTCTTACAGGATAATTAATAGAATGATAACTCATAGTTCAATTAACTCAGATAACTCCCCGTGAAATAATAGTCTTAATCAGTAATAGTCAAACACCAATTATCTCCTCTCCAAAATACAGTCCCCCTCACTAGGACACTTAGTCCCCTCCACTAGATCCGCCTGTTTAAAAGACAGAACACACCAGTGAGCACACACAATTGTAAAGACAAAGTGAAAAGATTAAATGAAATAGAACATCTTTACAAAATGTCAAAAACAGAAACAAGCCATCCCTTTGGCTAAATCATAATTATTCTTACCCATTGCAGCTTGGAATATCACACACTGAAACAAATATAACTTTCACAGAGCTATCCCGGCATCTTGCCTTTTCTCCCCGTAACTGTCTCCATCCTTCTGCCTAGTTACCTTCCGTTAAGAACGAAAGAGGCGCACACGTACAGACAAACTCACGCCCTTCGGTAACTGGTTGCAGCCAGTTTTCAAAGGCACCTTGGACAAGCTATCATGGCACTGATATGCTTAGGTAAGGAACGCACATAACTACAGGACGATCATTGACCTGCTTAGGTACATTAGCATTCTTAAGCTGAGATGTCTTGTCACTTGGACTCTCTGTCTCCAGGGAAGTTAAAAATGATAAGTCTGTACATTCCTCCTTTTTACAGATTAGCTCAGTCACCATCCTGGCTAGCCCCAGCCTAGCCACAGGCCACATAAAACAGCTCATTTATTTAAAAAAAACACATTGGCCGGCTCATTAAACACAAAATATAGTAATAACTGCACGTCTCTGGCAGTACAAAGTAATTGTCTACCATGCTTCATCTCCAAAAACAATTGGGTGTATAAACTTTTCTCATTTTGGATTCTTGAATATCCCTCTTTGTCTGCAACTGCTTGCACAGACTCGTAACACGCTGTAGGAAGGCAAAACGTCTCCCAGCGGAAGATATCCAACGGCTTCTGTAGACCCAAAAGCGCTGTAGAACTCTGTAGACTTGTAGAAACTCCCTTAAGTACCCTGGGCAAACGACAGCAACATCTCTGCAACGGCTGGTGGGCGTCTTGCTAGCGTCGGGGAACGACGATTATGGTGTGTTTAAGTATGTCAGTCAAGTCATCGGTCAATCAAAAAAGAACTAACCCCAGACATACTTCTATCAAATAATGACCTCAAAAATTCCCAAAAATACTAACTGAACGTCTCCCAATTAACTCCATTTAATATGACCACTTAATCATAAGTTATTATCACAACCCCACAAAGAAAATATATTAAGTTCTCTAACTTAATTCTCCAACAATAGAAAAAAAATTCACCAAATTCACACACCAGCACAACTCCAGAACTCACAGTAACTCTACGGACTTCTGTCACCGCATTTCAAACTCAAATTCTCACAAGTAAAAAAAAAAGAAAAAGTAATGAGCCCATGAAAAAAAAAAAAAAAAAATCATGTAACGAGCCCAGACCCAAAAATCATCACCGAAAAATGTTCTCTCAAGCTCTGACATTTCAACAACCCACAAAATCAGTAAAAACTCTCTTCACCGCTCACATAATTAATTTCAATGAGACTTAATGTCAAACACCCATTTATGCAATTCACAAACCCCCAACAAATCACATCTCCCATCCAAAAAGAAATGCTATTTAAAGCTCAATCCCCGATTACATCTCTCGTAGGAAAAGAAAAAAAAAAGGAAAATAAAAAAAAAGATAACAAGAAGTGAACTTCCCTCATCACAAAGCACATAACATATGCATGATATACATAAATCCGCGTTTTCCCCATAAATGCCACATGTATAGTTACGGAATTTTGCCACTGCAACTTTTTCATCCATCGGACAAGGCCAGAAAGGAACCCCTTACACGTGCATTTACATGAAATGCCATGGTCAACATTTCCAGATATTACAAAAACTCTGAGCAATCACCACTAGAGGAAAAGAGTCGGCAACCTGACTCATCACAGCATTCTCAGCAAAAATCCACCTGCGGACACGTGTGCTTGAAGTGCAGCGTAGGAATGTCCAGTCAGACTCGCAACTTCAGAAACCCATGATTCTCAAAAAAAGTTCTATACTGAAATCACGTAAGCACATTTCACAAAATTATCTCCAGGATATGACTAAGGTATTCAAAAATTGTCTCAAAGACATAACTCTCACATGATGCTGCCCAATTATATAAAAAATTATCACCTATCCAGGATAAAAAAACTACAGTAAACTCACAATACAGCAATTATATGCCACCAAAAATAACTCACTGGTGAATATAAAAAATGCAACATCTCCATAGGACCACAATGCAGTAATGCCACTCGCCTCCGAAACCAAAAAGAACCACAGAACCCTTCCCTTGGCTCGTAAAAACTCCAGAAAAAAAAATCATAACCACAAAAAAAAGAAATTCAACCCCCAAAGATTAATGCTATCTCCATATACATATAAATCACCATATTATAATAACACCACCCTATTGATGAAAATATTACCTCCATTTAATTAATAACCACACTACCATATTCCCTCTCATTTGACCAACAACCACATGTTAATAAAACCACCACTCCAGCAAAAAATATTCACCTCTGTTTCGGCAAATAAAAAATACTTACCTCTATCTCACCAATTCCATGTGGAATAAAACAAGTCTCCAAAAAATATTAAATCTCCAAGCAGGATAATCAAAAGTGTAACTCCATCTCCAAAAAAATATGCACTGAAAGTATCTAGCTGACACTAAAAAAAATATTGCCCCATGTCTCCTGAAAAAGATGTCTCCAGCTGCAGCAAAAATGGCTGCAAAACAATTGAACTAAATATAGCTCTCACCACCATAGACCTAAACTGTGGAAAATTTCCAAAAAAAAAAAAAAATATCAAATGGCCAAAAATATTATACCTCAAATTATATCTCCAGGAAAATAACTCAATGTTATAGTCAAAAACTATAAACTCTCTGTTTAGCATAACTGCTAAGAAAGGCAAAAACTCGGCAAATACAATTGCCCAGGAAATTCTAGAAAAAATCACCAGTGTGCCACAACTCATTATAACAAAACTCCAAATTCAAAGTGTCTAAGTAAAGACTTCTCCATATGCACTACGGCATAGGCCACTAGAAACTTAGCCAAGTTTCCTATCTCTGGCAAAATTGTCACAAATACAACAAAAGTATTGTGCAAGAAGCCCACAACTTCTGGAACACAAATATCCAGAAAAAAATGTAGTGCCATTTCGTATGCATTCAAAAAATGCTAAAATTCCCCCATAAATCTCTCTGCAGCATCAAACAGCTGAAATTATAAACACATTCCCGGACAATGACTCCAAGTCACGAACTGAGACATTAAAAAAACATTCACACAAACTGCTCTGAGAGAAATTCAAACTCGCCCATGATAAAAAAAAAAAACTTGCGCCAGCGATGGCTAACATCCAAAAAGGGGAAAAAAGAAAAGTCAATGGCACTGTTAACTATCCCCGTGACTCACATAGATGTCAAGCAATTCTCTGTTAGTATATAAAAATATCACCAGTATTAATATAAAAAACATCACCAATGTTAATGCTTGCCCATGCACCAAAAATTCAGCACAAAATTCACAAAAAATTTAGCAAAATTCAGCACAATTCACCAAGATTCAGCAAAATTCATCACCCATGAACCACTGACATATTCTCCAAAGTCATAGAAACTCTGTAAACAATTAACCACAAAACTTCTTCAATAATTCATTGTAATAATCCTCCATAATATAATTATCTGTAATAATTATAAAATAATCTCCCATAAAATATCTCAAACCTCCTGTAAAATATGTCTCGAGTAATGATATTTCTACTTAAGTACCTCTCCCGTAAAATATCTCCCATAATGAAAATAATAATAATTCTCCATAGTAATAATTCTACTGCAAATATCTCAAGTAAGGGCCATTCCCCAATATTTATCATATTGCCACACCAAAATCAACATCATTTCCCCAGTATGCACCACCATTGCCACACCAATAATCAACACCACTCACCGGTATCATCAGATAAAACACGAGGCACCCATCCACCACCAATGGTGGTGGATGGGTCACCTGACAACATCAGTCAGCAATCATCATCAGTCAGCACCACCGGGCATCACTATTCACCACCACTCGGCAATCACCATCACTCAGCACCATTCTTTTAAAAGCTGAATCTCCCCACACCAATCAAATCTCCATTAAAAAAAAACAATCTCCGAATCCCAATTATAATTGTGCCCCCTAACATTGCGTAAAAGCTTTCTCCAAAGCATAAGGAAAACTTACACCAAATATATATGCACTTCATTTCCTTTTCTCTTCACTTAAGAGAAAGAAAAAAAAATCTTTCTAAAAAAACCATATGGGCATCTCACATCATCAACCAATCGTTATCAACTGATGTCCTGGCATTGAAAATTCCTTATCCAAGGGCAAACTCGTCCCCATCGCCCCGACATAAAGAGAGAGAAAAAAAAGAAAGAAAGTTCACCCCACTAAAGAAAAAAAATAAAAGAGCTTCACCCTCCTGGTCAAGCAATGCCCCCCGAGGCAGACCACCACTTGCCCTCCCCTTGCAATACCCCTCTGGGTCGGTTCAGCAGAAATTGCGCTGAGCGCGTAAGAACGAGTGGGAACTCTCTGTCTCCAAGCAAAAATTGCAATTCAAGCAACAGTTTCGCATGTATGAAAACCATTCAAATACACACATGTATTAAAACAACGACGAATGCGTCTCTTCTAAACATGCGCCAAGATAAGAAAAAAAAACACATAACATTCCACTCCTATGGGGGAAAAAATGTGGTATCCTAAACCAATCCCGTAACTCACAAATGATTCAAACACCCCCCCCCCCCCCCCGCCCTTAAAAAGACACACACCGTAACACTTACCATGAAAGAAAAAACCCGGAATCTGAGCAATTACAAACATACTAATACACACACCATTTGAAAGACTCCACATTACGGGCGAGAAAACACTTAGCAGCACATAATCAAAAGATCTCATTTCTAACTGACTGACTGCCCAACCGAGCCTGAGGCATCACCATGGGCAAATTTGATGACTCCAGTACAATTTCTCTGGCTCAGTACCATACCCACGGATGGACACACCTTAACCCCCATAAGTTACTAACTGAAATATAACACATTCCCACAATCAGACACTCTGAAAACAGCATTTTATAGCTAATACCCATCTCACAAAAGGCTTTTTCGTTCGACCACTCTAACAACGGGAGCATCGCCCCCGTTATTCTCATATTTGGTAAGCGTTTAGCCAAGAGCGGAAGGCGAACTAAGTCTGGTAACACTTTCTCCCCTCTCTCTCTCTCTCTCTCCCTTGCAACCTCCACTCCATCATCTAAGGTCACCAAATCAGAGTCGGAGCTACATAAATATACGTTTATTCAAAGTAAAGTACTAACTGAATAATTCAGATTCTTACATGATAATTAATAGAATGATAACTCATAGTTCAATTAACTTCAGATAACCCCCACCCCCCGGACAAATAATAGTCTTAATCAGTAATAGTCAAACACCAATTATCTCCTCTCCAAAATACAGTCCCCCTCACTAGGACACTTAGTCCCCTCCACTAGATCCGCCTGTTTAAAAGACAGGAGAACACACTAGTGAGCATACATAATTGTAAAGACAAAGTCAAAAGATTAAATGAAATAGAACATCTTTACAAAATGTCAAAAACAGAAACAAGTCATCCTTTTGGCTAAATCACAATAATTCTTACCCATTGCAGCTTGGAATATCACACACTTAAGTAAATATAACTTTCGCAGAGCTATCCCGGCATCTTGCCTTTTCTCCCCGTAACTGTCTCCATTCTTCTGCCTAGTTACCTTCCGTTAAGAGTGAAAGAGGCGCA
>NC_087205.1:90629862-90654862 GCF_015104395.2 Macrobrachium nipponense | reverse complement strand
TTGGGTTTTTTTTTTTTTTTTTTTTTTTTTTTGGAAAATTGGGGTCAGGATGGAATCAGGGTTTTTTACCTCCTATAGAGTATTAGATCCTTTGGGGTCCAGATATGGAATTTCAGGGGTTTTTTTACCTCTATAGAGGTATGGAAGGTCCTTTTGGGTCAGGATGGAATCGGGTTTTTTTTTACCTCTATAAGAGTATGAGGTCCGTGGGTTCCAGGATTGGAAATCGGTTTTTTACCTCCCATAGAGGTATGGAAGCCCTTTGTGGTTTCAGGATGGAAATCAGGGTTTTTTACCTCCCATAGAGTATGAGGTCCTTTGGGGTCAGGATGGAAATCAGGGTTTTTTACCTCTATATATTATTTTTTAGGTCCTTTGGGTCAGTGGAAATCAGGTTTTTACCTCTCCATAGATTATGAAGGTCCTTTGGGTCCAGGATGGAAATTTCAGGGTTTTTTACCTTCTATTAGTATGATGCCTTTTGGGTCCAGGTGAAATCAGGGGTTTTTTTTACCTCCCATAGAGTGATGAGGTCCTTTGGGGTCCAGGATTGAAATTTCAGGGGTTTTTTCCTTTATAGAAAGGTATGGAAAGGTCCTTTGTTGGGTCAGGGATTTTTTGGAAATCCAGGTTTTTCACCTCCCATAGAGTTATGAGGCCTTTGGGTCCGGATGGAAATTTTCAGGGGTTTTTACCTTCCCATAGAGGTATTGAGGTCCTTGGTCAGGATGAAATCAGGGTTTTTTTACCTCCCATAGAGTATGAGGTCCTTTGGGGTCAGGATGGAAATCAGGGTTTTTTACCTCCCATAGAGTATGAGGTCCTTTGGGGTCAGGATGGAAATCAGGGTTTTTTACCTTCCCATAATAGTATTTGAGGGTCCTTTGGGGTCAGGATGGAAAATCAGGGTTTTTTACCTCCCTATAGGAGTATGAGGTCCTTTGGGGCAGGTTGGGGAAATCCAGGATGGTTTTTAACCTCCCATAGAGTATGAGGTCCTTTGGGGTTTTTCAGGCCTGGAAATCAGGTTTTTTTACTCTATAGAGTATGAGGTCCTTTTGGGTTCAGGATGGAAATCAGGGTTTTTTTACCTCCCATAGAGTATGAGGTCCTTTGGTCAGATGGAAATCAGGTTTTTTACCTTTTATAGAGTATGAGGTCCTTTGGGGTCAGGATGGAAATCAGGGTTTTTTACCTCTATAGAGTATGAGGTCCTTTGGGGTCAGGATGGAAATCAGGGTTTTTTACCTCCATAGAGTATGAGGTCCTTTGGGGTCAGGATGGAAATCAGGGTTTTCTTTTTTTACCTCCCATAGAGTGATGAAGGTCCCTTTTGGGGGGGGTCAGATGGAAATCAGGGTTTTAAACCTCCATAAGGGTTTTTTAATTGAGGTCCTTTTTGGGTCAGGATGGAAATCCATGGTTTTTTTTAACCTCTATAGAGTCTTGAGGTCCTTTTGGGTCCAGGAATATGGGAAATCAAGGGTTTTTTACCTCCCATCAGAGTTATGAGGTCCCTTTGGGGTCAGGATGGGAAAGCGGGTTTTTTTACCTCCCATAAGAGTATGAGGTCCTTTGGGGTTCAGATGGAAATTTCAGGGGTTTTTTACTCCCATAGAGGTATGGAAAGTCCTTTGGGGGTCAGGATGGACAGGGTTTTTTAAACCTCCCATAGAGTATGAGGGGTGGCCGTGTTTGGGGTCAGGATGGAAATCAAGAGGTTTTTTAAACCTCCCATAGAGGGTAATTTTTTTGAGGTCCTTTGGGTCAGGATGGAAAGCAGGGTTTTTACGCTCCCTAGAATATGAGGGTCCTTTGGGGTCATGGATGGAAAATCAGGTTTTGTTTTTTACCTCCCATAGATGTATGAAGGTCCTTTGGGGTCAGGATGGAAATCAAGGGTTTTTTACCTCTTTATAGAGTATGAGGTACCCTTTGGTTTGGGTTCAGGATGGAAATCAGGGTTTTTTACCTTTTTCACCTCCCATAGAGTATGAGGGTCCTTTGGGTCCAGGATGAAATCAGGGTTTTTTACCTATAAGGTATGAGGTCCTTTGGGGTCCAGGATGGAAAATCAGGGTTTTGGGTTTTTTTACCTCCCTCCATAGAGTATGGAGGTCACCCTTGGGGTCAGGCATGGAAATCAGGGTTTTTTACCTCCCCATAGAGTATGAGGTCCTGGGGTCCAGGATGGAATTTTCAGGGGTTTTTTTACTCCCATGAGTGGAGGTCCTTTGGGTCAGATGGAAATCAGGGTTTTTTACCTCCCATAGAGTATGAGGTCCTTTGGGGTCCCAGTTTGAAATTCAGGGTTTTTTACCTCTATAGAGGTATAAAGGTCCTTTGGGTCAGGGATTTTTTGGAAATCCAGGGTTGTTTACTCCATAGAGTATGAGGTCCTTTGGGGTCCAGGATTGGAATTTCAGGGTTTTTTACCTTCCATAGAGGTATGGAAAGTCCTTTTGGGTCAGATGGAAATCAGGGTTTTTTTACCTCCCATAGAGTATGAGGTCCTTTGGGTCCAGATTGGAAATCAGGGGTTTTTTAACCTTCCGCATAGAGTAATGGAAAGGTCCTTTGGGGTCAGGATGGGAATCAGGGTTTTTTACCTCCCATAGAGTATGATGTCCTTTGGGGTCCCAGGGATGGAAGGAAATCAGGGTTTTTTTACCTCCCATAGAGGGTATGGAGGGTCCCACCTTTTGGGGTCAGGAATGGAAATCAGGGTTTTTTTACCTCCCCATAGAGGTAGAGGTCCTTTGGGGTCAGGATGGAAATCAGGGTTTTTTACCTCATAGAGTATGAGGTCCTTTGGGGTCAGGATGGAAATCAGGGTTTTTTACCTCATCCCGAGGATATGGAGGGTCCCTTTGGTGGCCGTCAGGATGGAAATCAGGGTTTTTCCCATCCTTTGGGGCAGGAGGTTTTGGGTGCGCGCACACGACTGTGGGGACCTGTGAAATTTCACACCTATTTGTTATATTCACCCCAAAGGTTGTGAAAAGTAATTAACACCTCATTTTAAAAGGTGTGAAAAAAGTAATTAACACCTCATTAAAAAGGGTGTGAAAAGTAATTGAACCACCTTCATTAAAAGGTGTGAAAAATAATTAACACTTATTAAAAGGTGTGAAAAGTAATTAACACCTCATTAAGATGTGAAAAATTTCACACCTAGGTGATAATCCCCAGGTAGAAAAATTGACTACCTGGGGATTAGCATCTAGGTGTTGAGGGACAATGGGTTTTTTTCCCGTACTGTTCACCGACGGAACTACATTCCCTGCAAGGGGAAATTTTTGAATGCTGCCTAAACTCGATTTTTTTTATTAGCCAAAAATAAAATCTGTTTTTATTAGTCTTTTTTTCCCACAGGCTCAAATGACCAGACAAGTGACCTTAATTAATAAAGAGTAAGCATGCAGTCCCATCACGAGACTCTTTCCGACCGATAATTATTGACGATGAGTTATGAAGACCGATCTTTTTTTTTTCATTTAAATGACAACTTTAATAGTCTCTCTCCTGAGAGAGTTCACATAGGCAGGATGTATGTCTCACCTCTCCCGAGGGATACTTATGAAAGACGTATCCCTCAGGAGAGGAGGGAACATACATCCTACCTATGTGAACATCTCTCGAGAGACTGCGAGTTTCCAGCGCTGTGATTGGCTTATCAACAGTCAATCAGGAGCGTCGTAAGGGACGGGCCTAGACATCAGATGCACGGTTGATGTGAATCTACTATAGCAATGAAGTTAGTTTCTTGACTCTCCGAGGAATAGCACCAGAACTGAAGGGAAGACCAACGCGGACTCTCCTCTCCTCTCTAATGTCATCAGCGATGAACTACAACCAGATGTAAATTAATCTATAAAAACAAAATCCGATCGGATCTTTCTTGTTTGTCTGTCCCGGGTTGGGGAGAGTAAGTAGGGGATCGGGGAAGTAGGGGAGACATGACGGGCAACGCAGCATAGCGGGCGCCATCAATCTTGTGAAATAATATTATGCATTAACATGAAATTATCATGCAGACGGATATCATCTTACGTAGTTGATAGCTATTTAGATAATCATTACCTTTTGAATACGGCAATGAAGTAGATATACATCACCTCATTCATGCGTCAGTTATTCAAACAGACATCGACTTTCTAGCCTTGATCATTTAAGTGAATAGACATCGTGCTTTATGTGTGAATGTTTGTATGAATAGTTCTCACGTGAATTGAATCCATCTCATGCTCTACTGCATTAGGGCATTCCACCTTTTGGAGAAGAATAGGGAAAGGGAATCGATTCCGCAGTTTCAAGGTTACCTTTTGAGCACAGCAGTCATGTGAACCAGTTCCCCATCGATTATATGACTTCGTGACGATGGGTTTCTCAACGAAAGAATGAAATGTGGAGTTTAGGCCAAAGGCCAAGCGCTGGGGACCTAAAAGTTCCTTCAGCGCCAAAAGGGAGTTGACAGTCAAGAGGTTTGAAAGGTGTAACTGGAGGAAAGCATCTCAGTTGCACTATGACAGATAAAAAAAGAGAATATTAAGGAGGTAGAGTAAAAAAGAATGAAAGGGGTTGCAGCTAGGGGCCGAAGGGACTCTGCTGAGTACCTTATCAAGTAATGCCTGCATGTCTGGACCGTGTGAGGTGCACTGTCGGCAACACCCCCTATGGATGGTTCTCATACGATGCCTGACGGTTTTAATGTTTTATACAGATTCCTGTATAATATCAGTCTCATTTCCAATTTGAACATCATTCTTATTCGCCTTCAGAAAAGACTAACGGAGCAGATTCAGCACATCTCTCTCTCTCTCTCTCTCCTCTCTCTCTCTCTCTATCTCTCTCCATCTCCCTCCCTCCCCACCTTCCCCCCCGGGCCCCCCCGACTCATGAGCCAGATTCGCTCCCGCTCTTCTCTCTTCCTCCATCTCCTCTCTGCGCTGCGCTCAGTCTCCCTCTCTCTCTCGTCTCTCTCCCTCTCTCTCTCTCTCACTCTCGTCTCTCTCTCCCTCAGCTCTCTCTCTCTCATCTCTCTCTCTCTTTGATATCTCATTCTGAAAAATTTATCCCTAACCTATTGACGTTAAACTTCAAGAAAACAAATCGTAATTTTGTTTAAAATTTAAAAGTTGCATCCCGTATCTTTCATTTGTTTTTCTAGCCATGTAAAACTGCAACCAATAATAACATTTTATTCCTCTTTCATTCCTCATGGCTACTATTCGAGGTGCATTCGCCCCAGACTTACAATGCACATTTACATATCATCTCTTACGCAAATAACACACGAATGTGTCTAAATGAGGGGCCAGTGAAAAGTTGCAAGTTCCTATAAGCTACTTAGACTAATGGGCTGCAATTCGGTAGGTTGGAGGGTGGATGATCAACATACCAACTTGCAGCCCTCTAGCCTCAATAGTTTTTAAGATCTGAGGGCAGAGGGGCAGTTTTTATGATTCTGATGGGCAGAGGGTGGGGCAGTTTTTTATTTTTTATGATCTGAGGGCGGAGGGGCAGTTTTTATGATCTGAGGGCGGAGGGGCAGTTTTAAGATCTGAGGGCGGAGGGGCAGTTTTTATGATCTGAGGGCGGAGGGGCAGTTTTTTAATGGAGCTGAGGGCGGAAGGAGCAGTTTTTTATGATCTGAGGACGGAGGGGCAGTTTTTTTATGATCTGAGGGCGTAGGGGCAGTTTTTAAGATTTGAAGGGCGGAGGGGCAGGGTTTTAAGATCTGAGGGCGGAAGGGGCAGGTTTTTAATGATCTGAGGGCACGGAGGGGCAGTTTTTTATGATCTGAGGCGGGCAGGAGGGCATTTTTATTTTTTGATCCTGAGGGCGAGGAGCGGGGCAGTTTTATGATCTGAGGGTGAGAGGCAGTTTTTAGATCTGAGGGGCAGAGGGCAGTTTTTTATGATCTGAGGGCGGAGGAGCAGTTTTTATGATCTGAGGGCGGAGGGGCAGTTTTAAGATCTGAGGGCGGAGGGGCAGTTTTTATGATCTGAGGGCGGAGGGGCAGTTTTTATGATCTGAGGGCGGAGGGGCAGTTTTTATGATCTGAGACGAGGAGGCAGTTTTTATGATCTGGGAGGGGCGTTTTTAGGGGTCAGTTTTTATTGTCTAGGGCAGAGGGGCAGTTTTTATGATCTGAGGGCAAGGAGCGGGGCAGTTTTTAATGATCTGAGTGCGAGGGGCAGTTTTTAGATCTGAGGGCGGAGTGGGCGGGGGGAAGTTTTTAAGATCTGAGGGCGGAGGGCAGTTTTTAATGATCTGAGGGCGAGGGCAGTTTTTTAAGGATCTAGGGCGGAGTGGCAGTTTTTTTAAGATTCTGAGGGCAGAGGGGCAGTTTTTAAGATCTGAGGCAGGAGGGGCAGTTTTTATGATCTTTTTGGGGATGGCAGGAGCAGTAAGAAACTGAGGGCGGAGGGGCAGTTTTATGATCTGAGGGCGGAGGGGCAGTTTTTAAGATCTGAGGGCGGAGGGGCAGTTTTTAGATCTTTTTGAGGGCAGAGGGGCATAAGATTCTGAGGGCGGAGGGGCAGTTTTTATGATCTGAGGGCCGGAGGGGCATTTTTAATGATACTGAGGGCAAGAGGGGGCAGTTTTTAAGATCGAGGGCGGAGTGGGGCAGTTTTTAAGATCTTGAGGGCAGGAGGGGGGCAGTTTTTAATGAATCTGAGGGCGGTAGGGGCAGTTTTTAATGATCTGAGGGGCCGAGGGGCCGTTTTTGATGATCTGAGGGGGAAGGAGGGGGCAGTTTTTTATGGATCTTGAGGGCGGAAGGTTGGGGCATTGTTTTAATCATCTGAGGGCAGGAGGGGCTGTTTTTAAAGATCTTTTGAGGGGGCGGAGGGGCCATTTTTAAGAGCGGGAGGGCGGGAGGGGCAGTTTTTATGATCTGAGGGCAGGAAGGGGCAGTTGTTTTTAAGGATCTGAGGGCAGGAGGGGCAGTTTTTTAAGTGATCTGAGGCGGGAAGGGGCAGTTTTTATTTAAGAAAGAATCTGAGGGCAGAGGGGCAGTTTTTTATGGGATCGGAGGGCAGGGGCCGTTTTTAATGATCTGAGGGCAGAGGGCGTTTTTTTATGGGGTCTGAGGGCGGAGGGGGCCGTTTTAATGATTCTGAGGGGCAGGGGAGGGGCAGTTTTTATGATCTGAGGGCAGGGGGGGAAAGGGGCAGTTTTTAAACGTTATGATCTGAAGGCAGGAGGGGCAAGTTTTTGATGATATGACGGCCAGGAAGGGGGCAGTTTTTTAATGATCTGAGGGCAGGAGGGCAGTTTTTAATGAATCTGAGGGGGCGGAGAGGGCAGTTTTTAAAATGAATCTAGAAGGGCGGGAGGCCAGTTTTTAAGATACTGAGGGCGGAGGGGGCAGTTTTTATGGATCTCGAGGGCAGGAGGGGGCAGTTTTGAGATCTGAGTTTTTTGCGGAGGGGGCAGTTTTTAATGATCTGAGGGCAGGAGGGGCAGTTTTATGATCTGAGGGGCAAGGAGGGGCAGTTTTTTATGATCTGAGGGCAGAGGGGCAGTTTTTTTTATGATCTGAATGAGGGGCAGAGTTGGGGCAGTTTATGATCTGAGGGCGGAGGGGAGTTTTTTAGATCTGATGGCCGAGGGGCAGTTTTTAAAAGATACTGAGGCAAGAGGGGCAGTTTTTAAAATTGATCTGAGGGTGGAGGGGCAGGTTTTTAAGATCTGGAGGGCAGAGATTTTAACGAAGACTGAGGGCGGAGGGGCAGTTTTTTATGATCTGAGGGCAGTTTTTAGGGCAGTTTTTAGAGCTGAGGGCGGAGGGGCAGTTTTTTATGATCTGAGGGCAGAGGGGCAGTTTTTATGATCTGAGGGCAGAGGGGCAGTTTTTATGATCTGAGGGCAGAGGGGCAGTTTTTTATGATCTGAGGGGGCAGTGGGGCAGTTTTTTATGATCTGAGGGCAGAGGGCAGTTTTTTTTATGATCTGAGGGCGGAAGGGGCAGTTTTTAGATCTGAGGGGCAGAGGGGCTAGTTTTTATGATCCTGAGGGCAGAGGGGCAGTTTTTAATGATCTGAGGGCCAGAGGGGCAGTATTTTATGATCTGAGGGCGGAGGGGCATTTTTTTAGATCTGGGGGAGGGGCGAATGGGGCAGTTTTTTTATGATTTGAGGGGCGGATCGAGATTTTTTTATGGGATCTGGGCAGAGGGGCAGTTTTTATGATCTGATTGGGCAGAGGGGCAGTTTTTTTTTATGATTCTGAGGGCGGAGGGCAGGGGTTTTTTAGATCTGAAGGGGGGGCAGAGGGGCATTTTTTTATGATCTGAGGGCAGAGGGGGCAGTTTTTATGATGAGTGGCAGGAGGGGCAGTTTTTTTTTTATATCTGAGGGCAGAGGGGGCAGTTTTTTTATGATCTGAGGGCAGAGGGGCAGTTTTTTATGATCTGAAGGCTTAAGAAGGGCAGGGGCGTTTTAAGATCTGAGGGGCGAGAGGGCAAGTTTTTTATGATCTGAGGGCGAGGGGATGTTTTAAAGATCTTTGAGGGCAGAAGGGACAGTTTTTTCATGATCTGAGGGCAGAGGGACAGTTTTTTTTTATGATTGCTCAGGGCAGAGGGTAAGGGGACAAGGTTTTTTATGATCTGAGGGCAGAGGGGCCAAGTGTTTTTATTGATCTGAGGGCGGAGGGGGCAGTTTTTTATGATCTGAGGGCAAGATGGGGCAGGTTTTTATGGTTAGCTGAGGGCGGAGGGCATGGGGTTTTTAACAGAAGAAGGCAAGAAATCTGAGGGCCATGAGGGGACAAGTTTGTTTTTTTATTGATCTGAGGCAAGAGGGAAGTTTTATTGATCCTTAGAGGCAGAGGGGAGTTTTTTATGGAATATGAGGGTCGGAAGGGGAGGGGGGGGGGGCCCCCCAGTTTTTTATGAATTCTGAGGGCAGAGGGAACAGTTTTTTATGATGACTGAGTGGGCCAGAGGGGCAGTTTTTTATGATCTTGAGGGCAGAGGGGCAGTTTTTTTATGTGATCTGGAGGGCCCCCCCCAGAAGGTGGGGGCAGTTTTTTTATGATCGGATGGGCGGAGGGGCAGTTTTTAAGGTTATCCTGAGGGGCAGAGGGACAGTTTTTATGATCTGAGGGGCAGAGGGCATTTTTATGATCTGAGGGCAGGGGGCAGCTTTTTATGAGTCTGAGGGTGGAGGGCAGTTTTTATATCTGAGGGGCAGACACCGTTTTTATGGGATCTGAGGGGATTTTTTTAGGGGCAGTTTTTATGATCTGATGGCAGAGGGTACCAGTTTTTTATTTTTTGATCTGAGGGCAGGAGGGGCAGTTTTTATGGATCTGGGGGCGGAGGGGCATTTTTAAAGATCTGAGGGCAGAGGGACAGTTTTTATTTTTTGGATCTGAGGGCAGAGGGGCCAAGTTTTTAATTGATATGAGGGCCAGGAAGGGGCAGTTTTTAAGAATCTGAGGGCGGGAAGGGCATTTTTTATGGGATCTTAGGGCGGGGGGTTTCAGTTTTTTATTTCCTGAGGGCGGAGGGGCCGTTTTTTAAGGGGAAAATTTTTATGAGGGCTGGTAGGGTCAGTTTTTAAGAGGATCTGAGGGCGGAGGGGCATTTTTATGATCCTGAGGGCAGGAGGGGGCAGTGTTTTTATGAATCTGGAGGGCCAGGAGGCGGGCAGTTTTTATTGTATCTGAGGGCGGAAAGGGGCAAGTTTTTTTAATGATCTGAGGGCAGGAAGTGGGGCAGTTTTTATTTTGAAGATCTTTGAGGGCAGAGGGGCAGTTTTTATGATCTGAGGGGCAGCGAGGGGCGAGTTTTTATGGATCTTGAGGGCAGGAGGGGCAGTTTTTTATGGATCTGGAGGGCGTAAAGGGGCAGTTTTTATGAATCTCAGGGCAGAGGGGCAGTTTTATGGGGATCTGAGGCGGCAGAAGGGGGCCTTTTTTAAATTAGAGGGATCTAGGACAGAGGGGGCAGTTTTTATGATTTCTGGAGTGGGCCAGGAAGGTTGGCAGTTTTTAATGATCTGAGGGCAGAGGGGCAGGTTTTTATGGGTCGAGGGGCAGAGGGGCAGTTTTTTGATTCTGAGGAGGGCGGTAGGGGCAGTTTTTTTATGAATCTCAGGGCGAAGGGGCAGTTTTTATGGAGATCTGAGGGCGGACGAGGGGCAGTTTTTTAAGATCTTGAGGGCAGGAGGGGCATTTTTAGTTTTTAAATCTGAGGGCTGGAGGGGCAGTTTTTGATGATCTGAGGGCAAGAGGGGGCAGGCGGTTTTTTATTGATCTGAGGGCCCAGAGGGGCAGTTTTTTTCATTGATATGATGGGCAGGAGGGGCAGTTTTTATTGATCTGAGGGCAGGCAGTCGGGTCAGTTTTTATGATCTGACGGGCGGAGGGCCAGTTTCAAGATCTTGAGGGCGGAGGGGCAGTTTTTAATGATTCTGGGGGTCGGAGGGGCAGTTTTTTTATGGATCTGGGGATGGCAGAGGGCATTTTTTTATGGGATCTGAGGGCAGAGGGGCAGTTTTTAAGGGATCGAGGAGGAGGTCAGTTTTTTATGAATGCTGAGGGCAGAGGGGCCAGTTTTTATGATCTGGGGCGGAGGGGTTTTCATTTTTTATGGATATGAGGGCAGAGGGGGCAGTTTTTTTATTGTAATCTGAGGGCAGAGGGGCAGTTTTTATGATCCTGATGGGCGGAGGGGCAGTTTTCAAGATCTGAGCGGTCTGGAGGGGCAGTTTTTTATGATTTCTGATTGGGCGAGGGGGAGTTTTTTAAGTATGAGGGCGGAGGGGCAGTTTTTTATGATCTTGAGGGGCAGAGGGACACCGTTTTTATGATCTTGATGGGCAGAAAGGGGCAGTTTTTTAAGATCTGAGGGAGAGGGGCAGGTTTTTATGGGGATCAGATGGCGGAGGGCAGTTTTTTATGAATTCGAGGGCAAGGAAGGGGACAGTTTTTTTTATGATCTGAGGGCAAGGAGGGACAGTTTTTATGATACTGGAGGGGCGTAGGGACGGGGCATGTTTTTATCTGAGTGCAGAGGGGGAGTTTTTATGAGGGCTGAGGGAGGGGGGCAGTTTTTATTGATCTGAGGGCAGGGAGGGACAGGGTTTTTTTAATGGATCTGAGGGCAGAGGGGCAGTTTTAATGAATCTTGAGGGCAGGAGGGGCAGTTTTTTAACGATTTTCGATGGCGAGGGCAGTTTTTTTATGGAGGAATCTGGAGGGCGGAAAGGGGGGAGTTTTTAGCAAATCTGAGGGCAGGAGGGACTATGTTTTTATGGGATCCTGAGGGGCAGAGGGCACAGTTTTTTATGATCTGATGGCAGAGGGGCCAAAGGGTTTTTATGATCTAGGGTTTTTGAGGGGCAAGTTTTTCTGATCTGAAGGGCCAAGAGGGGCCAGTTTTATTTTTGATCTAGAGGGGCCAGGAGGGGCAAGTTTTTATGATCCTGAGGGCCGAGGGGGGCAGTTTTTATGATCTTAGGGCAAGAGGGGCAGTTTTTATGATCTGAGGCGAGGGCAGTTTTTTTAAGGAATCTGAGTGGCAGAGGGAACAGTTTTTATGATCTGGAGGGCAGAGGGGACAAGTTTTAATTTTGCACTGGAGGGCAGAGGGGCAGTTTTATGGGTTCTTAGGGGCGGAGGTGGGCAGTTTTTATGTATTCGAGGGCGGAGGGGCAGTTTTCTTAAATGGTTCTGGGAGGCGGAGGGCATTTTAAGATCCTGCGGGCGGAGGGGCAGTTTTTAAGATCTGAGGGCGAGGGGCCGTTTTTATGATTCTGTAGGGCAAGAGGGGTCAGTTTTTTTATGATCTGAGTGGCAGAAGGGCAGTTTTTATGATCTGAGGGGGAGGGCAAAGGGGCGTTTTTTAATGGATCTGAGGCAGAGGGGGCAGTTTTTTTGGGAATCTGAGGGCATTTAGGGGTATTTTTTATGATCTGAGGGCAGAGGGGCCAGTTTTTATGGATCTGAGGGCGAGGGGCAGTTTTTTTATGAAATCTGAGGGCGGAGGGGCAGTTTTATGGATCTCCGGGCAGAGGGCAGTTTTTATGGATCTGAGGGGTGCAGGAGGGGCAGTTTTAAGATCGGAGGGCGGAGGGGGCAGTTTTTTTTTATGATCTTGGGAGGGCCAGAGGGGCAAAAGTTTTTATGATCTGAAGGGGCAGAGGGGCAGTTTGTTTTTTATGATCTGAGGGCCGAGGGGCAGTTTTTTTATTTTTTGATCTGAGGGGCATTTTAGTGGGCCAGTTTTTATGATCTGAGGGCAGAAGGGGCAGTTTTTTATGATCTGAGGGCGGGAGGGTGGGGCAGTTTTTATTTATCTGAGGGCGGAGGGGCAAGTTTTTGGGGAATTTTTAAATATGGCTGAGGGCGGAGGGGCAGTTTTTATGATCTGAGTGCGGAGGGGGGCAGTTTTTAAGAGGCGGGAGGGCGGGAGGGGCAAGTTTTTATTTGATCTTGAGGGCAGGAGGGGCCAAAGTTTTTATTTTTGATCTGAGGGGCAGAAGTGGGCAGTTTTTTATGATCTGAGGGCCAGGGAGAGGGGGCAGTTTTTTATTTTTTGATGGGGGCTGAGGGCGGAGGGGGCAGTTTTTTTATGAATCTTTTGAGGGGGGCGGAGGGGCGTGTTTTACATTTGATCGGGGCGGATGGGAGTTTTTAAAACAAGATACAAAAATACGGGTTTTTTAAAGGCGGGAGGGGCAAGTTTTTTTTATAATCTGAGGGCGGAGGGGCAGGGTTTTTAGGATCTGGGGGAGGGCAGAGGGGCAGTTTTTTATGGATCTGGGCGAGGGGCAGTTTTTAGATCTGAGGGCGGGCAGGGGCAGTTTTTTATGATCTGAGGGGCAGAGAGGGCAGTTTTTATTTTTGATCGAGGGGCAGAGGGGGCAGTTTTCATGATCTGGGGAGGGCAGGGAGGGGCAGTTTTTATGTAATTGGAGGGCAGAGGGGCAGGGTTTTTTGATTTTTGAGGGCCGGACAGGGGCAGTCAAGATTCTGAGTGGAGCGGAGGGCGGGGCAGTTTTTTATGATCTGAGGGCGAGGGGCAGTTTTTAATCGGCGGGGCAAGACAGGAGGGGCAGTTTTTATGATTTTTTGCGGGCCGAGGGGCAGTAAGATCTGGGAAAGGGGCGAGGCCGGGCAGTTTTTATGATCTGAAGGGCAGGAGGGGACAGTTTTTATGATCTGAGGGCGGAGGGGCAGTTTTTATGATTCTGAGGCAGGGGGCAGTTTTTTTTATGATCTCGGAAGGGCAGAGGGGGCAGTTTTTTTTATGAATCTGACGGGGCGGGTAGGGCAGTTTTTAGATATGGGGAGGGCGGAGGGGCAGTTTTTATGATCCTGAGGCGGAGAGTCAGGATTTTATGATCTCTGATGGGCGGAGGGGCCACTTTTTTTATGATCTGAGGGCAGGGGAAGGCCAGTTTTTATGATCTGAGGGCAGAGTGTGCAGTTTTATGATCTGAGTGCGGAGGGCATTTTTATGATCTGAGGGCGGAGGGGCAAGTTTTTTAGATATGAGGGCTGAGGGTAGTTTTAATGTTCTGAGGGCCAGAGGGACAGTTTTTAAATGATCTGATGGCAGAGGGGGGCAATTTTTTAAGATCTGAGGGCGGAGGGGCAGTTTTTATGATCTGAGGGCGGAGGGGCAGTTTTTTTATGATCTGGAAGGGGCGGAGGTAGCAGTTTTTTTATGATCTGAGGGCGGAGGGGCAATTTTAAGGATCTGAGGGCTGAGGGGCAGTCTTTTTAATGATCTGAGAGGCGGAGGACAGTTTTTAATAAAAGTATCTGAGGGTGGAGGGGCAGATTTTTTTTAAGATCTGAGGGGGAGGGGCAGTTTTTTTACGATCCTGAGGGCGGAGGGACAGTTTTTATGGATCTGAGGGGGCGGAGGGGCGATTTTTCAAGATCTGAGGGGATGGAGGGTCAGTTTTTTAAAGATCTGAAGGGTGGAGGGGCAGTTTTTTAAATAAAAAGATTCTGTGGGGGTGAGGGGCAGTTTTTAAGATCTGAGGGCGGGAGGGCAGTATTGTTATGATCTTGAGGGCAGAGGGACGTTTTTAAAGTCTGAGGGTGAGGGGCAGTTTTGTTAAGAATCTGAGGGTGGAGGAGGGCGGAGTATTTTTTAAGATCTGAGGGGCGGAGGGGCTGAGTTTTTAATTGATATTACGGGCG
This sequence comes from Macrobrachium nipponense, assembly GCF_015104395.2. NCBI lineage: Eukaryota > Metazoa > Arthropoda > Malacostraca > Decapoda > Palaemonidae > Macrobrachium > Macrobrachium nipponense. The sequence goes on along the minus strand of NC_087205.1, from coordinate 90,640,687 downwards.
AGGGGCAGTTTTTTTGATCTTAGGTGTGGAGGAGCAATTTTTATGATCTGGGGTGGAGGGGGCAGTTTTTGTATATGATCCTGAGGGGCGGAGGGACAGTTTTTAAGATCTGAGGGCAGAGGGGCAGTTTTTATGATCTGAGGGCGGAGGGGCAGTTTTTAAGATCTGAGGGCAGAGGGGCAGTTTTTATGATCTGAGGGACGTAGGGGACATTTTTAAATATCTGAGGGCCAGAGGGGCAGTTTTTTATGATCTGAGGAGAGGAACCGTTTTAAAGATCTTGAGGCAGAGGGGCAGTTTTTTATATCTGCGAGGCGGAGGGGCAGTTTTGTATAAGATCTGAGGGCAGAGGGGCAGTTTTTATGATCTGAGGGCGGAGGGACAGTTTTTAAGATCTGAGGGCAGAGGGGCAGTTTTTATGATCTGAGGGCGGAGGGACAGTTTTTATGATCTGAGGGCAGAGGGGCAGTTTTTAATGATCTGCTGAGTCGGGAGGGACAGTTTTGTTTTAAAGATCTGAAGGGCGGAGGGGCAGTTTTTTAAGATCTGAGGGCGGAGGGGCAGTTTTTAAGATCTTAGTGCGGAGGGTCAGTGTTTTAAATGATCTGAAAGGGCGGAGGGGCCAGTTTTTAAGATCTACTGAGGGCGGAGGGGCAGTTTTTTAAGATCTAGGGCGGAGGGGCAGTTTTTTATTGATCAAGAGGGCGGAGGGGCAGTTTTTATGATCTGAGGTGCGGAAGGGGGCAGTTTTTAAATGATCTGAGGTGCGGAGGGCAGTTTTTAAGATTTGAGGGCGGAGGGGCAGTTGTTTTATGATCTGAGGGCGGAGGGGCGCAGTTTTTAAAGATCTGAGGGCGGGGGGTCAGTTTTTTTAAGATCTGAGGGTGGAGGGGCAGTTTTTGTAAGATCTGAGGGCGAGGGGCAGATTTTTTTATAAAAGATCTGAGGGTGGAGGTGGCAGTTTTTATAGATCTGAGGCGGAGAAGGGGCAGTTTTCTGATCTGAGGGCAGAGGAACAAGTTTTTAAGATCTGGAAGGGTGGAATGGGCATTTTTATAGATCTGAGGGTGGAGGGGCAGGTTTTTACACTGAGGCGGAGGGGCAGTTTTTTTATGAATATGAAGGGCGGACGGGCAGTTTTTATGATCTGAAGGGTGGAGGAGCAATTTTTTATGATTCTGAGGGTGGAGGGCAGTTTTTTATGATCTGAGGGCGGAGGGGAGTTTTTAAGATCTGAGGAGGAGGGGCAGTTTTTATGATCTGAGGGGAGGGGGAAGTTTTTTTAAAGATCTGAGGGAGGAGGGGCAGTTTTTATGATCTGAGGGCTTGGAGGGGCAGTTTTTTTATTGATCTGAGGGCGGAGGGGCAGTTTTTTTACGTCTGAGGGAGGAGGGGCGTTTTTAAGATCTAGGGCAAGGGGCATTTATTGATCCTGAGGGCGAGGGGCAGTTTTTTAAGATCTGGGGCGGAGGGGCAGTTTTTAATGATCTTGATGGGCGGAAGGGGAACAGTTTTTTAGAATCTGAGGGCGGAGGGGCATTTTTTTAATGATATGAGGGCGGAGGGACAGTTTTTGATGACTGAGGGCGGAGGGGCAGTTTTTATGATCTGAGGGCGGAGGGGCAGTTTTTAGATCGAGGGGGAGGGGCAGTTTTTTAAGAATCTAGGGCGGGGGGCAGTTTTTAAGATCTGAGGGTGGAGGGGCAGTTTTTAAGATGATCGGAGGGCGGAGGGGAGGGGGCAGTTTTTAATTTTTGATCCTGAGGGTCGGAGGGGCAGTTTTTTATGATTGAGGGCAAAGGGGCAGTTTTTTTAGATCTGAGGGTGAGGGGCAGTATTTAAGATCCTTAAGGGGCGGGGGAGGGGCATTTTTGTATGATCGAGGGCGGGATGGGCAGTTTTTATGATCTGAGGGGGAGGGGAAAAACAGTTTTTTATGATTTGGAGGCTGGAGGGGCAGTTTTTAAGATAGAGGGCAAAAGGGGGGGGGGGGGGGGGGGGGGGGGGGGGGGGGCCATTTTTTTAAGATCTGAGGGCAAACAAAGGGGGCATTTTAAAGATCTGAGGGGCAGAGGGCAGATTTTTTATGATCTGAGGGTGGAGGGGCAGTTTTTTATGATCTAGGGGCGGAGGGGCAGTTTTTTAAGATATAGGGCGGAGGGGCAGTTTTAAGATGCTGAGGGTTGGAGGGCAGTTTTTATGATCTGAGGGCGGAGGGGCAGTTTTTAAGATCTGAGGGCGGAGGGGCAGTTTTTAAGATCTGAGGGCGGAGGGGCAGTTTTTAAGATCTGAGGGTGGAGGGGCAGTTTTTAAAGATATGGGGAGGGCGTAGGGGCAGTAAGATCTGATGATCTGAGGGCGGAGGGGCAGTTTTTATGATCTGAGGGCAGAGGGGCAGTTTTTATGATCTGAGGGCGGAGGGGCAGTTTTTAAGATCTGAGGGCGGAGGGGCAGTTTTTATGATCTGAGGGCGGAGGGGCAGTTTTTAAGATCTGAGGGCGGAGGGGCAGTTTTTAAGATCTGAGGGCGGAGGGGCAGTTTTAAGATCTGAGGGCGGAGGGGGCGGTTTTAAGACGAGGGCGGAGGGGCAGTTTTTATGATCTGAGGGCGGAGGGGCAGTTTTTAGATCTGAGGGCGGAGGGGCAGTTTTTATGATCTGAGGGCGGAGGGGCAGTTTTTATGATCTGAGGGCGGGAGAGGGGCAGTTTTATGATCTGGGGGCGGAGGGGCAGTTTTTATGATCTGAGGGCGGAGGGGCAGTTTTTAAGATCTGAGGGCAGAGGGGCAGTTTTTAAGATCTGAGGGCGGAGGGGCAGTTTTTATGATCTGAGGGCGGAGGGGCAGTTTTTAAGATCTGAGGGCGGAGGGGCAGTTTTTAGATCTGAGGGCGGAGGGGCAGTTTTTAAGATCTGAGGGCGGAGGGGCAGTTTTTATGATCTGTTTTTAAGATCTGAGGGCGAGGGGTTTCAGTTTTTTTAAGATCTGAGGGCGGAGGGCAGTTTTTTTTAAGATCTGAGGGCGGAGGGGCAGTTTTTAAAGATCTGAGGCGGAGGGGCGTTTTTAAGATCTGAGGGTGGAGGGCAGTTTTTATGATCTAAAGATGGGCAAGCAGGGCAGTTTTTATGATCTATGGGCAGAGGAAAAAGTGCGGACGGACACACAAAACCATCTCAATAGTTTTCTCTTACAGGAAACTAAAAAAGTGAAGGAATAAAGTCAAACTTTTGTCATTCCAGGTCAGGCGAGAAAGTGGAAAGCGTTTGCTCGTACGATGGAAAAGAAGTTCATTTTGATCGCAGTGGTGGCGACCATCACCATGCCCTCCGTGGCCTGGGCATCTGGGACCGCCAAGAGCGTACAGTTAATTGAAGGCGGAGTCTTCTCCTTTTTTGTGGCTGCAGATAAGATGATTGACAAACCAGACGCTTCTAAGATTTTGCCAGTCTCTAAAGTCTGTGAGTGTGCTGACGGTCATGTATATTATTATATACATAATAATCTTCTGTGGTTTCAATGGCTGTCCAATTGTATCTGTACATTTCATCTCTTAACCCTTAAACGCCGAAGCGGTAAAAATCAAAAACTCTCCCGAATGCCGGAGCCGGTTTTGAGTGAGCGCGGAAGAGGGAAAAAATAATTTTTTCAAAAATTCACAGCGCGCTTAGTTTTAAAGATTAAGAGTTCATTTTTGGCTCCTATTTTTGTCATTGCCTGAAGTTTAGTATGCAATCATCTGAAATGAAAAATAATATCATTATCATATGTAAATAATGCGATATATGGTAGCAAAAAAAAAAATTCATACATAATTGTATTAATATCACGCTGTGCAAAAAACGGTAAAAGCTAACGAGTTTATTTTTTTTTCGTTGTATTTTACACTAAATTTCAATCATTTTGATATGTAATACATTGTAAAAAAATAAAAGCAACACCGGAAAAATATTATCACAAAATGATGTACGAGTTCGTAACGCGCGGACGTAAAAAAATGTTTTTTTTCAAAAATTCACCGTAAATTTAAATATTGTTCTAGAGACTTCCAATTTGTTTCAAAATGAATAAAAATGATTTAATATTACGATACTGTAAGAGTTTTATATTAGAATTGCAGATTTTGACCATTTCGGATAAGTTAAAGTTGACTGAATGTCAAAATTTTTATATATATATTTTTTTATATGCACATATTTCAAAGATGAGAAAAGCTACAACATTCAATTATTTTTATTGTATTTTTCATGAATTTGCGCACATTTTGATATATAAAACTTTATAAAACGGCTAATATGAAAAGGAGCAAATATTAGGATAACGCGATGTACACATTTCAGAGGTTTTCGGCCGCGAAGCGGGGCGCGGAGGGAAGAAAAATATATTTTTTTAAAAATTCACCATAAATCACAATATTGTTCTAGAGACTTCGAATTTGTTTCAAAATGAAGATAAATGACTGGATATTACTAGGCCGTAAGATTTTTAGCTTAAAATTACGTTTTGTGACCATTTCGGTTGCGTCAAAGTTGACCATACGTAGTTTTTTTCCCAATCATCGTGATTTATATGCACATATTTCAAAGATGAGAAACACTACAACATATAATTATTTTTTATTGCATTTTTCATAAATTTGCGCCCATTTTTATATATGAAACTCTATAAAACGGCTAATATGAAAAGGAGCAAATATTAGGATAACGCGATGTACACATTTCGGAGATTTTCGTCCGCAAAGCGGCGCGCAGGGGAAGAAAAATATTTTTTTCAAAAATTCATCATAAATCACAATACTGTTCTAGAGACTTCGAATTTGTTTCAAATTGACAATAAATGACTGGATATTACTAGGCCGTAAGAGTTATAGCTTACAATTACTTTTTTTGATAATTTCAGTTGCGTCAAAGTTGACCGTACGTAGTTTTTTTCCCAATCATCGTGATTTATATGCCCATATTTCAGAAATGAGAAGAGCTACAATATTCAATTATTTTTTATTGTATTATTCATAAATTTGCGCACATTTTGATATATGAAACTATATAAAACGGCTAATATGAAAAGGAGCAAATATTAGGATAACGCGATGTACACATTTCGGAGATTTTCGGCCGCGAAGCGGCGCGCGGAGGGAAGAAAAATATTTTTTTTTAAAAATTCACCATAAATCACAATATTGTTCTAGAGACTTCAAAATTGTTTCAAAATTAAGATAAACGACTGGATATTACTAGGCCGTAAGAGTTTTAGCTTAAAATTACGTTTTTTGACCATTTCGGTTGCGTCAAAGTTGACCGTACGTAGTTTTTTTTCCCAATCATCGGGATTTATATGCACATATTTCAGAAATGGGAAAAGCTACAACATTCAATTATTTTGTATTGTATTTTTCATGAATTTGCGAACATTTTGATATATGAAACTCTATAAAACGGCTAATGTGAAAAGGAGCAAATATTAGGATAACGCGATGTACACATTTCGGAGTTTTTCGGCCGCGAAGCGGCGCGCGGAGGGAAGAAAAATATTTTTTCCAACAAAAAAATTCACCATAAAGTCACAATATTGTTCTAGAGACTTTGAATTTGTTTCAAAATTAAGATAAATGACTGGATATTACTAGGCCGTAAGAGGTTTAGCTTAAAATTACGTTTTGTGACCATTTCGGTTGCGTCAAAGTTGACCGTACGTAGTTTTTTTCCCAATCATCGTGAATTATATGCCCATATTTCAGAAATGAGAAAATCTACAACATTCAATTATTTTGTATTGTATTTCTCATGAATTTGCGCACATTTTGATATATGAAACTCTATAAAACGGCTAATATGAAAAGGAGCAAATATTACGATAACGCGATGTACACATTTCGGAGTTTTTCGGCCGCGAAGCGGTGCGCGGAGGGAAGAAAAATATTTTTTTCAAAAATTCACCATAAATCACAATATTGTTCTAGAGACTTCGAATTTGTTTCAAAATGAAGATAAATGACTGATAATTACTAGACTGTTATGTATTTTGCTTACCCAAAAATACCAACATAAATAAAAATAAAGAATATATAGATATATATATATATCTATATATATAATATATATATCGATATATATATATATATAGATATATATATAATATATCTATATATATAATTAAATATATATATATATATATATAATGTTGTGTTTCTTTATTTATACATTTTCATTCTGGTACGAATACATAAATAAAAGGAATGCAGGTGACACTTTTCTTTTTGCATACAATGAAATATCGTATTCATGCTTAGATATGGAGATATAAAAACTTGAAATAATAAATGAAAAAATAAATATAAAGCAAATGCAGAATACTCACTCCTAATCCTGACTCTTCGTTCTATTCTTGTTTTCTCCCTCCTCCATTGAAGAGTCTTGCATTTTTTTCCTCTCGACATGACGAGGTACAGGTGGAGGAGGGAGACGCGCGCCCTTACGGCTGCTGGGATAGGGCGCGGTCCCGTGAGCCCTCCCCTGACCGCCGCTGAGTCGCACTCCAATAGAAGACCGCACTGTGGTATTTGCGGTCACACTCCCCGAACCTGCATAGAGCTATCTTGCAGGTTGTGACAGAAGACCGGGTGTTCTCTCCTCTTCTGCCATTCATATGGCACACCCGGCACCGCCCTTTCTGCCTGCGCCCTTCTAGGAGATCCAGTGTGTGATCCCCTGGCATCAGCCGACATGGAGGGTCCACTACCCGACGAGAAGGGGCGGCGGGGAAGCCAGGGGCGGCGGCAGCAGGGGCGGCGGAGCAGAGGGGCGTCAGCAGCCGGGAAGGGGCGTCGGCAGCAGGGGCGGCGGCAGCAGGGGCGTCAGCCAGCAGGGGCGTCGGCAGCAGGGGCGTCGGCGGGAGCAGTGGCGGCGGCAGCAGGGGCCGTTGGCACCTCTATGACCGAAGTAGGCACCCCTTAGGTCTGCCCTTTCCTGTACGGGGAGATCTACAGCTCGGCGCAGGGGGGCAGTGATGGAAGGCCACTCATCGGGATCAAACTTGATGAGGGCATTCCCGGTACTCTTAGGAACTGTATGTGGGGACAACCTCAGAAGATTGTCACCGCGGTACCCACAGTACAGTATGTAGGCATTTTGGAGGGCCAACTGAAGGATGTATTTGAGGAGCTTTTGTGTCCACCTCCTGGTTCTAATGGCGAAAGGATAATACTGGATGAGCTGATCAAAGAGATCAACTCCTCCCATGTGCCTGTTGTAGTGCCCAATGACGGTAGGGCGCTCTAAACGAAACTCCTCATACACAACTCGGCCCTGTCGACGTGTCTTCTTCCGCTGCACGATCTCCTCTTGGACAGGTTCATGGCTCGTCGAAATCATGGGGACGAGTCGGACACCCTTCCAACAGATGACAAAGACAGCTCCCTTCCGCCGCCACTGTGTCTCTCCTCTTGCCAGATGTTGGGGGATGGCTAGCGAACCTCTTGAGGGAATTCGGGGCTCTACGCACCAACCGAAGGGTACCACTGACGTGAACACCTGCTTCATACAGTTCCTGGGCCAGGGATACCGAGTTATAATAATTATCCATAAACAGGTGGTATCCCTGGTTACGGAAACGATCCACAAGCCCGAAAACCGTGTGATGCAACGTGGAGAAGACCCCGGAATACACCGAAAAGTCCACGACGTAGCCAGTGTTGGCCTCGGTAATAAAAAAAAATTTCACGCCATATTTCTTCGGCTTCTTGGGGTTATACACTTTGATGCTTAGACGTCCTTTGTAAGGCATCATCCCCTCATCCAATGAAAGGTTCTTTCCCGGAATCACGAGAGTTACACAGCGTTCACGGATATAATCCAACACTGGGCGCACTAAAATGAGGCGATCAGAGTTATTCCGGGGTATGGCCCTTCGGTTGAAGGTGTTGAAATATCTGTCCAACGCCAGGAAAGTATCACGGGGCATAACGCCGGGCACATTGGGCGTACCTAAGAAAAAATTACGCCTCCAATATATCCTGACGTCGGAAGCAGGCAGCAATCCAAAAAAAACGTGGAGCCCCAAAAAATGCGCCATGTCAGGGAGGTTGCAACCCCGCCAATAATACGACAATGTCGTGCGCAGTTCATCACAGCAGTACCTGGCGTAGTCAGCCGTCTCTGCTACCAGGTACTCCAGCAATTCCTGCGTCAGGAGAAGCTGAACGAAACCCAGAGGAGTCAGGGGAACAGGTACGGTGAGGCCAGGATTTGCCGCGAATGGATGCATGGTAGGTGGTGTGGGGTCCTCTGTCCACCCATCCTCGCTTTCGGACGACCGAGATTCACCTTGGCTCGCTCGACTATCCGACCTTCTACGTGCCCGTGCGCGCGCATGCGCACGAGCGCGGGTACGATTCCGAACACGAGACCCCCTCACTGGCCCATCTCCCTCACTCAAGCCTTCGCTTTCTGTATCATCATCATCGGCACGAAAACTTGAACTAAACTCTTCATCATCCCCCTCCTTAGATTCCCCCTCATACGCACTGAAACTACTGAACTCTAATTCACTTTCGGGATGTGACCCTCGAACGGACATTGGGGGCAAATATTCGTCGTCATCACTATCATCGGGAGTTATGTCCTCATCACTTGACGACCATCCGCCATCAAAATGAGGACTTGCCACATACTCTCGATCGAGCTCTGATAAATATTCGTCAATGTCCCTTGGTTTGAGCCCTCCCAAATTCCTACGAATGCCCCTAAGGACAGCCCGATCCTTCCTTGGGGTTACTAACGGCAAATGAGACACTTGAGAAGCACTTTCATCGACACGTGGTTGCACAGAACGGCGTTGAGGAGCAAGGTCAGGTTGGGTGCTTGTTTCTTCCCCAGCATCCAGGTCCAAAACTCTCCTAACACGTTCCCTTCCGATGGGTAAAACGTGCCTTTCGCGTTTCATATGACGTCCAGACATCTCTACGAACGTCCTGTAGCAACACAAATGTTCAAAGTCTCGCACAAGCTCAGAAAAATGCTGTTCCGACAAAAGATCGCTCTCGAACGGTGCGTCGCTGATGCTGGCTGGGGCGAGAAGAAGGCATTTCGCGCCTGCGCACTTGGGTCACGCTTCAAAATAAAATAACACTTTGATCCGTGAACTCCAAGCATCCCACAAGGCGTGTGATTCAAAAGTTTTCGGCTGGTAGGCCTATAAGTATTTTTCCGCGAACTTTAAAAAAAACTTTTTTGAGCCGACGTATGGTACGGCAATCGGGGGAGATTTTGACTAGACGTTTATTACGTCCATTCGGCGTTTAAGGGTTAATAATATTCTTCTCATTTTTTACAACTAGGCTTCCAGATCTTGGTGCAGGACTGATTAGCCATCTTGTATATTATGGAATAATCTTTTGTGGCCTCAATGGCTGTCCATTTGTATCTGTACATATCATCACTTTATAATATTCTTCTCATTTTTTACAACTGGGCTTCCAGGTCTTGGGGCTGGACTGATTAGCCATCTTGTAATTATAGAATAATCTTTTGTGGTTTCAATGGTTGTCCAATTATATCTGTACATATCATCTCTTTATAATATTCTTTTTTTTACAACTAGGCTTCCAGATCTTGGGACAGGGCTGGTTAGCCATCTTATGGCCTTTTTGGCACTTGATTAGAAGAAAATGCAAATCGCCACATACTCTGTAGGATCCGTTTAATCAATACAAACAACAGCACAGTGAACAATGAGAACACTGGTGACTGTGCAGTAATGTGCAGTGTATGTTTGCAAATTCATCCTGTTAACATACAGGTTTGGGCTTCCTTATCTCATCAGTCCCTTACCAAATGAAAACGAAAGTAGGTTAAGTATATCTTAGTTTAACCAGAACAACGAGATGATTAACAGCTCTCCTAGGGCTGGCCCGAAGAATTAGATATTTCTATGCGGCTAGGAACCAAATGGTTAACTAGCAACGGGATCTACAGCTTACTGTGGGATCCGAACCACATTATATCGAGAAATGATTTTATAATCACCAGAAATCAATTCCTCTGATTCCCTGTTGGCAGAGCAAGGAGTTGAACTCGCGACTACCGAATCGGTAGGCGAGCCCATAAACCACTCACTGAACGGGGAACTAAGGTGGCGTGTTGGATATACTGCTGGGAATGGAATAATTTTTGTTAGGTTCTGTCACGATCCAGTTCTTTTGTGTTCAATACATTTAAGATCAGAAACTATCTATTTTGATATTTCTTTTATTTTTTAAAATTATTAATGTTTTCAGGCTGGAATTTTGGTGCTTACGTATTGTGGCTACAAACAGAGCTGCAAAACTCCCAAAATAGGCATAGATTCCAAATTTTAAATTTCTTGCTTCTTTTGGGATTTGGAGTCAGCTCGAATTCTCTATCCTTAAAGAAGAGGCCATTGTTCAGCTATAGAGGTTTTGTGCCAAAAACAGTCTTACTATATACAACACTACATGTACCCATAGACTATTTTCCTTTGTAAAACAACTGTAGTGTTGGGGTAATAAACTCCAAGTTTAGACTAGCTGCCATCCAGCCAGCCTAGGACAGCCTCTCTCACTACTATATAGATTCACATCAACCGTGCATTTGATGTCTAGGCCAGTCCCTTACGACGCTCCTGATTGGCTGTTGATAAGCCAATCACACGGCCGGAAAAACTCAGTCTCTCGAGAGAGTTCACATGGATAGGATCTGTGTTCCACCTCTCCTGATGGATACGTCTTTCAAAAGTATCCCTCAGGAGAGGTAGAACATACATCCTACCCATGTGAACACTCTCGAAAGGCTGAGAGTTTCGAGCCCTGTGACTG
>NC_087205.1:90604862-90624862 GCF_015104395.2 Macrobrachium nipponense | reverse complement strand
TTGCCCTGGCGTACTCTGCGTTTCACTTCAACTCTATTACTCCATTCTCAGTCACATTTGCGAGACACTGAACTAAAACAGGCGTTGCATAAATCTGTTTTTCTAAGGTTCACCAAACACCAAGACGATTCTCCCACAAAGTTTTGCCATTGCCATTTTGCTGCGCATTCAAAACCTCTGGGGTGACTGCGTGGGACTGCTGATATGTCTTCAGAGTATTTTCATTCCCTACACAGTATGTTCACTGTTTGAAACTTATAATAAGAGCCCTGTCTGAAACCGTTGGTGGAGTTAAGTAGATAGAGATGAGTCACATATTCAAGGTTGGCATTTTAATTAATGAAAGTCTACTTCAGGGTAACATTCTCCCCCAAATATAAATTTTTGGTTTGTAAATGATTTAAGACTGCCTCGTGCCACAACAATTTCATGAGATCATTCATACAAATTGACCTTCATTGAATTGAAATATAAATTATTGTATACCTAATCACTTGTCTTAATGAACTGGAGTATGTAAAGAATTTAAAATGATTAAGTTGAATTCTCATCATATTTTTCTTTGATTCTTAAAAAGAATACTACAAGCAATTTTCTTATTGTTAGTCTTAAGCCCCTTCCACACAAGGTGCAAATGCATGGCGGGCAGACACTGTTACCAATTTTGCGAGTGGATTGCGATCACGAGTGTGATCCAAATCATAGGTTCGCCTGCCTGTGACTACTGCCTGCCTTGGATTGTTGGATGTGATAACACTGTTTAGAAGAGAGAGTATTGCGGGCATATCAGAGTGCCCGTCATGTGGAAGGGGCTTTATCATCTCCAACTTAACCACTAGGTAATGAACTCATATTACTACGTCCATTTTAATAACTACATAATTAGCATACTTCAAGGAACTGAAACTTGGCTCAGACTTGTTCTCTCGTTACAGGGAGCGTTTACTACCTTACTGACCTCAGCAAGATCGACGAGACAAGAGTCATCTGGGGCGATGGGACGTTGTTCACAGACACTGAACTGCCAGCTGATGTTTTAATCAACAACGATGGATTCTTAGGGAGAATATTCATCCTCTTCCAAAATAAGCTGAACGACTGTTCGCCAACGAGGTGTGGTCCGTTCAAGATTCTGTGCCAGGCCAATCCGCTCGGAGTGGCCTGGTGAAGAGAAGGCAAAAGGAATCACAAAAAATGAAAGTCTGTACTTGGGAAGGGAAAGAAAGAGCAGAAGGGTTTAAAAGATGGTATGATACACTGGAGTGTTAAAGCACATTATTGTTTAGACTTTTGAGTCGAGTTGAATATAGAATTTAGGTCAAAGGCCAAGCACGGGGACCTGTGAGGTCATTCAGCACTGAAATGTGAATTAACTGTAAAAGTTTTGAAAGGATTAACAGGTGGAAAACCTCGCAGTTGCACTTTGAATCAAGTGTTAGGAGAGGGTGGAAAGTAAGATAGAGAGAATATGAAAGGAGGTACAGTAAGAAAAACGAAAGTGGTTGCAGCTAGGGGCCGAAGGCATGCTGCAAAGAGCCTTAAGTAATGCTTACAGTGCACTGCATGAGGTCCACTAACGGCACTACCTCCCTACGGAAATTACGGTTTAGACGTTTGATCAAGTATCTTTTTATTATGGATGAAAGAAGATTTGATAGTTTAGATGCATTGGTAAGTCAAAGAAGGTACAACTGATAAGTTATACTGGAAGTGGATGGAGTCTGAATACTATAATCAACGGAGAAAAAGTTTTTGATGCAATCTTTAGCTGTAAGCTGGAATGTATTTGTAAGCTTGTAATATATAGAACTTCATTCATAGGCAGGAAATTAAAGTTGCCCTATACTAATGGTAATATTTGCAATATTAGTTGTGAAATACCATAACCCTACTCATAGATAACATTTGTTTATAAAATAATTACGCTATTTGGCTTACTTTTCACTGTCATTTATATCATAACTGCTCTTTTCTGGATGAGAAAGGTTTAATTGGAGTAACGACAGACTTGACAGAAATAGCTTATTCAGCTGATGTTGTCTGAACCAGAGATTGTAATATCTTAAAATAAGTATGCATGCGTCCGTTAAGTAGTTGATCCTCAAGATTTTAACAGATAAATATGAGTAATTACAGAGCTAAAACTATGTTAATTCCGTGGAAAAAAAAGTGTGATTTCGGATTCGTGCACCAGTCATGCTATGTCATATAGCTTGACATTCTGTACTTCATAAAAACTGAATATGATTATTTCAAGTTTTATTAAATTTCCTGGAAAAAGGATTCTTAAGTATTTAGAGGATTACTATAAAAACGCTTCATTGATTCTTTTGAATTATTTACTGGATGCTTAAATCTTGATTTTAAATCTAAATCATTTCTTTGAAATAATAAATGAATCAGGATAATGTTAGGTAACGGGAGAAAAATTATGAAATTTATAAGATAAATTGTTAAATCTATTTTAAATCTAAATCATTTCTTTGAAATAATAAATGAATCAGGATAATGTTAGGTAACGGGAGAAAAATTATGAAATCTATAAGAAAAATGTAATGCTAAATATCAAGACATTATCGAAGCATCGAAAAACTCTGACAAGTAAAAATGTGGTAATGATTTTTTTTGTTTGTTTGAATGGTGTTTTTACGTTGCATGGAACCAGTGGTTTCAGCAACGTGGGTAATGATTTTGGCAACTACTCTTTGTAGGATTGTAAGACGATCATGGCTTGGGTAAATTGTAGCAATTACAACAACTGTCCCGTGCTTAACAACAAGCAAATTCAGTTCGTGCATACATACCCTCATCACCAAAGACGAAACCGGAATTCAAGTAAGCACCTTCCACGCGACGGGCAAATGCACGGTGGGCAGACACTGTAACCAATTTTGTGGGTGGATGGCGACCACGAGTGTGGTCCAAGTCATACAGGTTCGCCTGCCTGTAGTACTTACTGCCTGCGCTGGACTGTTTGACTCCTCAGATTACCCGTCGTCTCTTTCCCCCTCGAGTGGAAGGGGTTTAAGGGTGACCCAAGGGTGACCCATGGCTAGATTCCGAGGAGGGTCGATCCATGACCAGATTTCGAGAAGGACCATGGAGTAAGGAGGGCCGACTCTGAGTTTCAGATGCATCCGAATATGGTATCGGATGGAAGATTCTTTTTTTTTTTTTAATGTTTATATAGTATTTTAATAATGCTAGACTCTCGGGGAATAACGTTCTACTCATTAAAATGAGTGGCTACATTTTTGGGTTACTCTTTGAATCACTGGAAAGTAGACTGTATTTACTTTTGTCCATAGCATTGAATCGATTAGCCTGAAATAAAGGCCGTGTTTTTTTTATAGTTAATGAAAGTATGCAAAATATTGCAGTTAACTAAACTCCGATGATCATAGAAAATGAGCGAATGACAACTGAGTTTTTAGACGGAGTTTATTGTACAGCCTCTTAGATTTAATTTTTCCGTGCAAACCCTAACACAAGCAGCAACCTAATGCTTATTAATTGCTTTGACTGCCGTCTCGCCCCAGGATTTACTCTGACAAACTATTCACCTATTAAGCCGTAAGTCAAAGATGCTAAAGTTTCCGAGAAATACACCACTGCAGCACATCTTGCAACACTCCGACAATTTCTGGGCGCCATGATAATATCAGCTGATCAGTTTTGTTTACTTTTTCCTACGGCTCCTCGAAACCAACGAGTTCCTAGTGTGACGATACAACACTTTTGCTCGCGAGCATCGGCTGGATGCTGGCCAAAACCGCGAGCAAGAAATGACGCGTGTGATACCAACTTAAGCTTTTTTTTTAAAGCTAAATTCTAGAAGCTACGATTAATTTCGTGCTTGTTATTTTTTCAGTATTTTACAAAAACCGGAATATTTTGATGCTGATATTATTCACAAGCAATACCATTATCTTTATGAATATAATTTATATGGTTTTTACAATATTTAGGGGATTATTAATCCGTGACTTTTTTTTTGGTTTTTGATAGACTACTCTGTTCCACCTATCACTTTTAAATGAATCTTTTACCCATAAAATGATTCACTTGATCCTTTTATAAATATACATTCTAATTTAGATGTGTCCTTCATTAGTCTATACATACTATCCAAAACCTAACTACTTCAAAGTTGTATCATTAATTAATAAGCAATTACCAAGCTTTTCTGCAAACGAATTGTTTTAATCTAAGTTGTAAGTATTACCAAAGGGTGTTTTTACATCAAGCATACTCTAGGTAATGGAGTTTATATTTAGTCAACAAACGCCGTTGGAACCATAGATCCAAGGTCTAGAGGAAACAGGCGAAACGTTTTCCTATTTGGAAAGAGCTTGGACACAGGAGAAAGCAATTAGACACCATGACGTCACTTTTCTTAATAAAAGGTCTGTAATAACCTATCATTCCTAAGAATCTTCTTAAGGCTTTCAAGTTACTAGGAGCTGCATACGCTATAATTGCCTTTATTTTACCTTCCTGCATACGCAGTCCATTTTCACTAATGTCATGTCCTAAATACTCATGAATTGACATTTCTTAATTTTTATCTTTAATCCTCCACTCCTCAGTCTTTCTAACACTATTTATCATGTCTTAAACTGACTATCCAAGTCCTTACTAGAAATGACTACATCATCTAGATACACTTAAACATCCTCTATATCTCCTAAGATTTGGAGCATCAATCGAGTAAAGGTTAATGGGGCTGATGTAAGACCAAAGGGCATGACTTCAAACTGTAAATGTTCCTTATGAGTACTAAAAGCTGTTAAAGGCTTGGACTCTTCATCTAAGGGCACTTGCCAATATCCACTGAGCAAGTCTAATGACGTAAATATTTTTGCTCCACCTAATTGAGCTAACATATCATTTATGACAGGCATTGGCATTCCATCTGAGATGGTGTGTGAATTTAATTTTGGATAATCTATTACCATTCTCCAACTGCCATCTTTCTTTGGAAGTAACAAGAGAGGTGAATTATATGGTGATTTAGGAGGTACTATTACTCCATCATTCTTCATTTCGTCAATTAACTGATCTACAATCGGTCGTTGACTTATTGGCAACTTATAGTTAGGTAATAGAATGGTTTAGTTCCATCTTGTATTAAAATCTTATGCTGCAAAGTATCTGTTCTTCTAAAGCAATGACTTTTCCGTACCTCTCCAATATTTGTAGTAATTTATTTCTATTCTAAGGAAAGCCTGTTTTATTTACTTCTTTTTCTAAAAATGAACTTTTTTCTGTGCAAGAGAAGAATGCTTTGTCACCTAGTGTTAGTAAAGGATTATTCACTACAATTCCGGTACAAAACTCTATGCCAGACCTTAGTAATAGTCTTTTGTCTGAGTAATTCTGGACGTACGTCTCGCAATTAGTACCATTCATGTGAACTAGGGAATTGTCCATCCTAACAAAGTCAGGTAAGTCTTCATTAGTAATCTCTGAGAAATAACAGACATCCGTTTGATCTGAACTTTCACCCACTAGTGTTGTTGAATTTGATTCAGTCTTATTTATTTTTCCTAATAACAGGATTTCATTGATATATTTTTCTTCTTTACCTTCTTCCATTATGAGATATGTACAATCAATTTCTGATTCATCATCATCAATTATCGAGTGCTCATAATCAATCTGTGATTCATCTTCATCAATTTGTTCACATGCAATAATTTATTCACATGCAATAATTTGTTCAGAGCTCTGAGAATCAAGGCTTGGAATGTTAATGCTATTTAATAGTACAAATCTATCATAGAACTATTCCTGGCTAATGGTATTTCTTCAAAAACTGTATCTCTACTACTTATTTCACTATTATCCATTAAATCTGGGCTATCCGGGCTAGCATTATTATTCATCTTAGTTTCTTGGATGTTCGCTTCTCTAGAAGATGTCGTCTCAGATAAATTGATCAGATTTATGCAAGACTTTCGTTCTTCTAGCTGAAAACAAACATTTTCTCTATCTCTGCGTTGCAAATTGATTTTATTTTCTCCACAATCTAACATTATTCGACATCTCTTCATAGCTTTATAAGAAAAACAGAGCTTGAGTAGGATAAAATCTTTCTTCTAATACTACAAACGCTTCCTTAAAAGTTTTGTCTAAAATCTCTATGTCCAGTGTAACATTACCCAAAGCATTAATCTGTTTTCCTGCTATTCCTCTTATAGTTCTACCAGGACCTTGTATTTCTGAACTGGCAAAGCCTAAATGTTTTATTAATGTTTGTTTACCTATAATATTTATTGTACTGCCTGTATCTAAAAGTATTGAGCTTTGTTTACCATTAATTCTTGTTTGGATGATAGGTAAATCTTCTTGGCATATTTCCTTATCCATTACTGAAAATACTATCTCCCTATTTCCTTCAAAAGGCAACTTGAATGTATCCTCCTTACCTACAGTGACTATTTCATTCTCATTCTCAAATGGTAAGGAAGCTCGCTTTTGTACTACCCCTTTTTGTAATTGTCACTGCGTCTGATTATTATTTTGGGGTGTATTTATTTGAGCATTATTGTTTGTATGATTATTATTTAAACCAACATTTCTATGTTAGGTGACCTGTTCTATTACAATTGGAACAATATTTTGGTCGCCTACAATTTTGAGTTGCATAGTTGGAATAACCCCAATTGGCACAATTTTGTTCTAGTCTATTATTTTGTGTTCCATTATCTCCTGGACTGATGGGTTGTCCAGTTTGAACTTTGATTCTGATTACCATTGTTTGGATTTCCCCTGGTCTGTTGAGGCCTATATCTACTATTTCTGTTTGCTTGGAACAATTTTCCATTACTGTTCTTATGATTATTCCTAGGATCTTGTTTCCTTTGTTGTCTATGGTTGAAATTTCTAGATCTGTCTGGAACATTATCTGTCCTTCTCTGAAAATTATTCCTAATTCTACCTGTGTTTCCATTATTTACAAAACCTGTAAATTCTTTTGTTAGATTCAGTTCTCTTTTGCACAATTCATTTTGCATGAACTTTAAAGCTGCGAGACTATCCTTCTTGGGATCAGGTTCTTGTTTCCAAAAACTCTTTTATCATCATTAAAAACATTGCGATTCCCAATAATTACTCCTGTTCTCTTTAAATCATTAGTTAAGTTATGGATGGCATTACCTACATCAGTATGGAGGTTTGCTATACTATTACCATCATACTTCTGGTGTAAAAACTTACTGAGGTTGTACCATCGATCTTGCTGCGTGATAGGCTCCCAAATTTCAAAACACACTTTCCTAAATTCTGCAAAAGTTTTGATTTCTTTGATCTTGTATGAATTTAGAGTCTGATGAGCGTCTCCCTTCTCTGAACTAACATAGAGTAAAGCTTCATCTATTTTCTTGCGTTCATTGGTAATTCCACTGGATGAAATTCGACTTTCGGTATCTGCTATCCACTGCAATACCAAGTACGCTTCTAATTTATTCTTTTCTGGATTACTTTTTTATACATTACCGCAAAAGCGTGTAGCCTGTGTTATCACAGCAGCCTGTGCCATTCTAGAATACCTAGGTACTTGCAATGGGTTAGTACTGTTATTGTGGCCAGAAACAATCACACTAGTCGTGGGTATATTTGCTACTGTCTAAAGCGGTACTCTGGGTGGACTCTCGCTATGTGATCGTCGTGGGGGAAAATTTGTCGGATTATTTAGTCTCGAGCATCTGTCGGGGGTTTGGCGTAGACTATATTGGTCCGAGTTTGGAGTTCTGCTACGTTGTAACCTGGTTATAATTTCATTAAAATTGCTATTCATTTCATACTACAGCAGGAATAGATACAATTCAAAAAAATTACTCATTGTTGTACTTACATTATTTACAGAAGTCTGTGGTCCCTATCTTACCTATATAATTTTCTTATATGATTACATCTAACGTTTTCTTCCCGCAATCTGGAAAAACATTAACATTAGTACATGCCGTTATTCTTTATTCACACCACTGCACTTTGTGAAACTGAAATAAAATATTTTTATAGTTCTAGATTTATCACAGCAACAAAGGAAGAAAAAAAACTTTCTCTTACAAAATTATGGAAAAAAATTATCTCAAAAGCTGATTATGATAAATTATTTTTATAAAAGCATTACTATTCTCATTATGCAGTGCGGTGTGATAAAATTCTATGTAAATTTATCATCAGACGTTAATCTATTAGGATACTTCAAACTTTTTTCTTTTTTCTTCGGTTTCTGGTTGAGTCGAACACTTCCGCTCTGCCCGTTGAATTTTTCCACCGCCTTCACTCAGCGCCATCACTCAGCATCGTCACCGCCGTTTGGGGAATTGTAGCGCTGTTTGGGGAATTGGGCGCTATCTCTGCCGTAACGATGGTTAGCGCTCTTATGTTCATTGAAGAATTCAGTCAATTGTTTGCCATGTAGCTCTGCTGTGATGACTTTGAAGTTCCTGCTTTTCCGCTACAATGAATTGTCGAGTTCATATGGCTTAGGAATGCGGAAATCTCATGTTCACTAATCTTCGTGGCTTCTCACTTCATTTCGCTGCTGCGGCAAAGTAGGTTCGTTCCACCTGAATTTGTTCGCCCTCTTCTCGGTTATGAAGATTGTTGTCTACGTTGACGAGTGCCCAGTCTCAGAGATATTTTTCGTTATGCTTCGAGGAATTTTCCTTTTCTTCGTCCTTCGAGTTATTGAACTTAGTAATTCTTCTCTTCAATTGTAGAGTTTGTGCCTTCGAATTTCGTTAACTGTTGGTTCCATTATTATAGCGCTTAGTGATTGGCGCTCTGCTTCTCAGTGAGAATTCACTTAATCTGTTTGTTGGTACTTTTTATATTTTCTCCGCCTTTTATTTTTCCACTGTGCCTGTGCATGTATGTGTGTTTAATCATTATATGCGTTGGTGTTTGTTCTGAGAATCCCACAGTAGCTACCCACCATTTTATGTTGTGATAGTTTTCTTTATTGTGTTATTAAGTCTTTTCTTTTTTGTAGTTTTGGTTTGTATTTGTTTCTCTTTTAGTTTTGTTATATGGGGGTATCCTTCATCTATACTTTGTTGAGTTTGAATCTCGCTTAGGAACTTATGTTTATTTTATAGAATACTTATCTGATCTGGACGTCATGCTGATTTCTCATTTAAATTCAGTTAATTCTTTTCATTTATCTCAGGAGGCTTTTGACGTGAATTAGTTTCCTTTGGATTCTGGGCAAGTTAAACACCACGTTTCTCTTTCTTAATTATTATTGTAACACACAGATTCACTGTCCAGTCATACACAAATGACACAGGGTAAACGGAGTATTACCCGACACAAATTATGCGTCCAGAGGCGAGTTCCTAACTAAAGTTTTCTCTCGACTCAAATGAGTTCTGGACCTATTCTTTCCATTCAGGCTCCACCTTCTTTTCTTCTGGAGAACACCTCACTTCTTTGTAACTGGATACTCTTGTCCCCCTGCTACTTCCGGTGCTGCCCTTTGACGAATCAGAGTGTATGCTGTGAGCCTTCGTTACCACCCACTTGTTGGGTCACAGTTCAATACTAACAGCTTGCATCATCGAATTCTGTTGTGTGCCACTCGCCTCCAATTAGTCACGAAACCAAAAAGAACCACAGAACCCTTCTCTTGGCTCGAAAAACTCCAGAAATTCAACTCAAAAAATCATAACCACAAAAAAGTCACCCCCAAAGATGAGTGCCACCCGCATATATATATATATATATATATATATATATATATATATATATATATATATATATGTATATATATATATCTCTATATATATACATATATATATATATATATATATATATATATATATATATATATATATATATAGATATATATATATATATCACCACTCCGGTGATAAAAATATTTCCTCCATTTAATTAATAACCCCACAACACCATATTCCCTTTATCTCACCAATAATCACATGTGGAATAAAACAAGTCTCCAAAAAAGATTATTACACTCCAAGCAGGATAATCAAAAATGAAACTCTGTCTCCAAAAAAAATGCACTCAAAGCATCTAGCTGATACACTCTAAAATATTGCCCCATGTCTCTTCAAAAAGATTTCTCTTTGCAACAAAAATAATTGAACTAGACATAGCTCTCACCACCATAGGCCTAAACTGGAATATCTTCACAAAAATAAAAAATATCAAATGGCCAAAATATTATATCTCCAATTCTCCAGGAAAATAACTCAATGTTATAGTCAAAAACTATAAACTCTCTCTTTAGCATAACTGCTGAGAAAGGCAAAAACTCGGCAAATAAAATTGCTCAGGGAATTCTAGAAAAAAATCACCAATGTGCCACAACTCATTATAACAGAACTCCAAATTCAAAGTGTCTAAGTAAAGACTTCTCCACATGCACTACGGCACAGGCCACTAGAAACTTAACCAAGTTTCCTATCTCTGGCAAAATTGCTACAAACACAATTGTGCAAAAGGCCAACAATTTCCGGAACACAAATATCCAGAAAAAAAAGATGTGGTGCCATAATGTATACATTCGAAAATGCAAAAATTCTCCCATAAATCTCTCTGTAGCATCAAACAGTTGAAATTATAAACACATTCCCGAACAATGACTCCAAGTCACGAACTGAGATATTAAAAAATTCACACAAAGTGGAGAGAAAAATAAATTCAAACTCGCCCATGGTAAAAAAAAACTTACGTCAGCGATGGCTAATGCCTAAAAAAGGAAAAGAAAAACTAATGGTACTGATAACTATCCCCTTGAGACCTGTAATATCTGTGACTCACGTAGACTTCAAGCAATTATCTGCTGAACTCACAAAAAAAGGAAAAAAAATGTGTCGTTAGTTCCTCACATTTTCACAAAAAAACATCACCACCCTTAGTACCATTACAACTCCCATGTTAGTATAAAAAAAAATTAACACCAATATCAGAAGTATCACCAGATATCAGAATCATTAGAATCACCAAATATTAGTAAATATCAGTACTCGCCCAATATTAGCACTCGTTAGTATTAGCAAAATTAGTACTCTCCCATTCACAAGTATCAAGTATCAGAATCATCAACTATCAGTACTCGCTAGTATCACCAAAATTGCTATCATCAAATTCACCAAAATCCACCAATAATTGATATCACCACCCATAAAATCATTGGCACATCTCCAAAAAATTATTAACACGAACTCTGACAGAATCCCCCCAAAATATCTCAAGTAATGATAATTCTATTTAAATACCTCTATGTAAAATATCTCAAGTAATGATAATAATAATAATTTTCCATAGTAATAATTCTCTCGTAACACCAGTATAAGCATTAATATTGCTATTTCCCCAGTATTATCATGAGTTGCCCACCAGGCATCACCATTCACCACCAGTGACATCACCAACTGACAACATCAGTCATCACCAATCATCACCAATCAAATCCCCATTAAAAAAAATAATCTCTAAATCCCCAGTTATAATTATGCCCTCTAATATTGCGTAAAAGCATTCTACAAAGCATAAGGAAACTTGCACCACATTCCATTTTCTCTTCACTCAAGAGAAAGAAAAAACCTTTCTAAAAAAACCCTACGGGCATCTCACATCATCACCCAGCCGTTATCAGCTGATTCCCTGGCATTGCCCCGACACAAAGGAAAAAAGAAGAAATACACCCCCACTAAAAAAAAAAAAAAAAAAAAGAGCTTCACCCTCCCGGTCAAGCATTCCCCCCAAGGGAGACCACTAATCGCCCCTTGCAATACCCCTCCTTCGCTCAGCAAGAATTGCCTGACTGCGTATGCATGAACGGCCGCTATCTCCAAGATGCAAAGAATTCAATTCAAGCAACAGTATCGCATGTATGAAAACCATTCATATACACACGTATGCATTAAAACAAAGACGAATGCGTCTCCTTTAATATGTGCTAATAAAGAAACACATCACTTTCTACTCCTATGGGGAAAAAAAAAAAGATTCATACACAAAGTAAAAAAAACACCAGGTCCTCAAAAAAAAAAAAAAAACACTGTAACAGTTACCCCTTCAAGATGAGAGAAAACCCGGAATCTGCGCTATTACAAACACGCAAATCTCGTTGGCACAACGCAAACGTGCTCGGCCGAGAAAGCACTTAACGACCGTACTACACTCATAAGCCAGACTCAGTCCTCATCTCAGCGGGCGCCTCACGACGGACGAATTTGCTGCCCCTAGTTCAATTTGTCTTTCTCAGTACCACATGCCCACGGATGGATATTCTCTAACCCTTTCACCGGTTAACTGAAATATAACACATTTCCACAACCAGACACTAAAAACAGCATCTAATCTCACAAAAGGCTTTTTTTCGTTCAAACACCGCTGCACACCAACTAATAACGGGGCCACCGGCCCCCATTATTCACTTAGGTAGCGATAGCCAGAAGCGGCAGGCAAACTAGGTTTGGTAACACTTTCTCCTCTCTCTCTCTCTCTCTCTCTCTCTCTCTCTCTCTCTCTCTCTCTCTCGACAACCTCCCCTCCATTTTATTAGGTCATCAAATCAGAGTCGGAACTACAAAAATATACGTTTATTCAAAGTAAAGTACTAATTGAATAACTCAGATTCTTACAGGATAATTAAATGGAATGATAACTCAAGTTCAGATAACACAGATAACCCCCATGAAATAATAGTCTACCAGTAATTAGTCAAACACCATTTATCCAAATGAATTACCTCACTCCTCTCCAGAACATAGCTCCCTCCACTAGAATACAGTCCCCTCCACTAGAACGCAGTCCCCTCCATTAGATCCGCCTGTTTAAAAGAACAGGAGAACACACTAATGAGCATACACAATTGTAAACATAAAGTCAAAAGATAAAATGAAATAGAACATCTTTACAAAATATCAAAAATACAGTCAAACTACATCTTTGGCTAAAACACAGTAATTCTTACCCATTGCCAGCCTAGAATCTCCAAGCACTTTTCACAAAACAGAAAAAACGTTGCAGAGCCATCCCGGCTCTCTCCAAGTAACCGTCTCCATCGTTCTGGCTAATTACCTGCCATTATGAACGAAAGAGGCTCACATGTACAGACAAACTCACGCCCTTCGTCCACGCCCGGAAACCACTCTCAACTGGTTTCAAAGTCACCTCTCGAACGCCCATACCTACAGGACGAACGTTGACCTGCTTAGGTAGAAACTTTGACATCACGCCACCCAACAAGACTTATCAGCATTCTTAAGCTGTCGCTCGGATTCTGTCTTCCAGGGAAGCTAAATGATGAATCCCCAATTTCTAAGGAATGTCAAGGCACGTGACATAAAACAATGATACCATATTACATAACAAGCAGTCTATATACATATATATATATATATATATATATATATATATATATATATATATATATATATATATATATATATAAATGGCTGTATGTGGCTGAATGTTCTTGTGCCACATACACTTCTATATGCATTTAACGATTTCAACCAACTTTGCTATACATATAACTTAGCATCGGTAAAGAAGACTGTTGAGGTAAGACATCACTAGCACCAAAAGGGACGGTGTGGAAGGGGGTGGGAAAGGTGTGAAAATGAAAATACCAGAAAACGACAGATATTAGTGTCCAATCCATAATTTTTGATGTTGCCGAGATGAATCATGACATTCCAGTTGCCTTCAAATCGAAGTTCAGCCCTGATAGGGAGGGGCACTTGAAAACAGGTGGGAATGAGGTGACATGTAACAGTAACCGAAAATGACAGATATTTGTGTCTGGTCCATTTTTTGAGATAGCTGAGATGAATAGTGACACTCCCAACGCCCTTTAAGTGGGGTGATGATGAGGGGTGAAAGATAAAATGTAAAAAATTATAGATATTAGAGTCTAATCCATATTTTTTGAGTTTGCTGGGATGAATAGACATCCTGATGCTAATCTACATTTTTTGAGTTTGCTGGGATGAATAGACACTCCCAATACCCTTAAAGTCCAAGTTCAGCCTCAATAAGATTAGAGGTGAGAGGTGGTGAAATATAAAATGTCAAAAATGCTGGGCCAATGTAACTCAAACAACTATATTAATAGAAATGATAGAGAGATAGAGAAAGAGAGAGAGTTTAGTTTATCTGTTGCCATTCATAGTTTTCCCAGGCAGTGCTGGGTTGGTCAGCTAGTCAAAAAATGAAACTCTACATTCGTCTGCTATAACTAACACATTTTTCACCAAGTTTTCAGTTAAGATATAGAATTGTTGGCACAATTGCAAAATTCCCTTTGAGTTGTGTTGCTCTTGTCCCGTGACATATCTCATTTCGTGGATGTAATTATTTAACTCTCCACCACCAGTTTCCTCAATATAATTCCAACTATGTCACTGTAAATGGTTCCAGGAGGTATGTCTTTAAGACATTCTCTATGACTATGTATGAATGAACTACTGCTATAGTGAATATGCCAGTGCTTTCTATATTTGATCTTAAGCTCTTGTCATTTATATTGGCTGATGCCTGTGTGGATTGTGAAGCACCTTTACTGAACCAACTCTGAGGTCATCACCATAGGTGTTAAAGCATATCCGCTCTGTTAAAATCCTTTATACTGACTCGAAGGCTGACCACTCCTGGTCGTTTGTGCAAATGTCCTACGAGTATCTAGCTTCTCCCCTCGTGCTTTACATATTGTGAATCCAATTTTAATTACTGTACTAATGTGTGTAGTTTGAAGCCCCCCAAAAAAAAAAAATTTCCTCACCAAGCTAGAGGTGTCCTGTTGTTTTCTTTCCAACCAAAGTTAAAAAATTTTCCCTATGTTTCTGTCCTATTGGACCGGCATGTTGCCACTTTATCCCATTTCTCAGGGAGTTCTTCCCTGATTTTAATTTTACTGATCTACACTGCTGCCCTTCCTTCTCTTGTTTCTATGCTCTTACATTTGCGGAGGTTGTTCATATTACTCAGCCTTTTGACACTAAAGTATTCAAAATGTAAAGATGCCTGAACACCTTGCTTGATATCTATTTGGTCATTATCTTTACATTACTTTTGGTGAATGTTTTGTCCCATCTCCAGATACATTTAGGTATGTGATACTTTGAGAAAAGGCTCTGTTTATCGCACTTTTATACTTTTGGCTTCTCCCATAAAATAATTTCCAATTTGAGTTTTCTATAAAAGAAAAATGTTGAGATGGCTATTTGTCTGTCTGCACTTTTCTCTTCGCCCTCAGATCTTAAAAACAACTAAGGCTAGAGCGCTGTAAATTGGTATGTTGATCATCCATCCACCTCCAATCATCAACATACCAAATTGCAGCCTTCTAACCTCAGTAGTTTATATTTTATTTAAGGTTAAAGTTAGCCATGATCGTGCATCAGGAACTGTTATAGATGCCAACAACACAGACCACCACTGTGTCGTGGCTGAAAGTTTCATGACCCGTGGGTGAGAGCTTCATACAGTATCATACGCTGTACAAAGAACCAATTAAGCCGAAGAAACTACTGGCTCGGCCATACATTTGTGATTCAGGGGCGCCCAATGTGTGACTGCCAAAATTTTTGCTAATTACGACGTCATCACGTTGTAATTACGACCAAATCGCTAACAGTTGCCACGAATCGTTACCACACCGTAAAGTTTGGCGATGTACACCAAGTGATGG
Source organism: Macrobrachium nipponense (assembly GCF_015104395.2). Taxonomy (NCBI): domain Eukaryota; kingdom Metazoa; phylum Arthropoda; class Malacostraca; order Decapoda; family Palaemonidae; genus Macrobrachium; species Macrobrachium nipponense. The sequence goes on along the minus strand of NC_087205.1, from coordinate 90,609,180 downwards.
CCACGCATGCGAATGATGGCGGTGATCGTGATAACCAGCCAATATGACATGCCTGTCCTTGAATCGCCAATGTGTGACCGAACCTTAAGGCACATTGTTTACTTGTTTTTATGTTGTTGAAGGTGTAATATCTGGCATGACCTGCAATTCTTTTGCATATTGTGACATATCACTAAGGATATTGTTGTCACTGAAACTAATGTTCTATTACACACATTTACTTGCATAATTTTATGCACAACATATTTAAGTCTTTATATGTAATACACTTATATAGTATAGACAATATATACAATATATATATATATATATATATATATATATATATATATGTGTGTGTGTGTGTGTGTGTGTGTGTGTGTGTGTGGCATTGTATATAATTATTTTCTACAGAACACTAGTAAAAGAAAAAGAACATGCAACGGAAATTAACTACAAGAAGTGGACGGACATCGCCGAGATCTATCAATACGCACAATGTAGGTTAATATATCTGAGGGAATCCAGTAAAAACAACTGTCAATATTATCACTGTATACTCATGAGACTAACGTCCAGCAAAAATAACCCAGAATTTAGTCTAATATTCAAGACCGAGGACAAGATTAATCGCAGCCTTAAACAACTTTTTGACAATAATGTTTTGAATGATCAGACATATCGGTCTCTTTATAGTACTGGCTCTTCTTTCAGTTCCTTGTAAGGGTTACCTAAAATCCATAAAGAAAATGTCCCTTTACGTCCAATATTAGCTGCCTATAACTCGCCAAATTTTGCCTTAGCCAAATTTCTAGTCCCCCTACTCAACGGTTTAACAAGCGATGATCATACATTACTGAATTCCTCCCGATTTATTCCCGAGATTTTACAGCAACACCCTGGTCATTTTATGGTTAGTTACGATGTATCCTCACTGTTCACCAATGTACCTCTCGCCGAAACCATAGATATAATAATTAGTGCTTTATTCCCTACTGAAGATAGTGTTTTTGAAGGGTTTGATATTGACTCTTTTAGGAAACTTTTGGAACTGGATGTAATGGATAACTATTTCATTTTTAACGGGAAAATTTACAAACAAACTGATGGCATGGCAATGGGCTCTCCTTAGGTCCCACATTTGCCAATATTTTTATGTGTCACTTGCAAAAACTATTTCTTGACCAGTGTCCTTCATCTTTTAAACCCATTTTTTATAAAAGATACGTAGACGATACGTTTGTACTTTTTAAAGATAAAGATCATGCACATTTGTTCCTTAATTTCATTAACTCATTTCACCCGAACATTAATTTTACTATGGACATAGAATCGAATAACGAACTGCCATTTTAACAGGTGTTTTTAGAAAGAAGACTTTTACTGTTTTGGGACAAATTTCTTTAGCTTTTGTCCGTTGGTTTTTAAACTTAATGCATGCAAGACATTATTGTGTAGAGCTTATAATTTGTCATGCAACTGGGTCAGATTCCATGAGGAAGTAGTTTTCTTGCAAAACTATTTTAGCAGAAATTGCTATCCATCCCACCTATTTGAGAAAATCTTGAGAGTTTTTAAATGACATTGTTAAACCGAAAACACCCACTTTCAATGTACTTAAAAAAGAACTGTATATATCCTTGCCTTTTTGTTCAACATATAAACTTGTAAAACGAGAGCTCACCGTCGTACTCAGCAATATGTACCCATATGTTAAATTTAATTTTATCGTCAAGAACCCGTTAAAAATCAGAAGTCTTTTCAAGTTCAAGGACACCCTACCGCAGTTGATGCGATCTTCAACGGTATATTTGTTTACTTGTCCCAAATGTAATTTGGGAACCTATGTCGGCGATTCGAGTCGGCTGTTGAGGGTTCGCATGGTTTATTTATTAGAACGTACATGTAAAAAATAAATAATGTGCACGTTAAACAGTACAGAAAAAATTATTTCTAAAAAAAATTGCAATATATAAAATTTTCGTTGGTGAAACAATGAGTTTATTGTCCATAGATTTAAAAGTTTTAAATTATTTAATGTACTGAATTTAGAGCTACATTTCTGGTTTCAGATTATTTTTGTTTCACTAAACTGAAGAACATATGAAGGTATCTAATTTATGTCCTTTTTATTTGATCCTAGTTGTTAGTGTAAGTAGTACTAATTATGGGTTTAATTGTGAAGATCACTTCATGTAAGTTAGGAATATAATGTTTACACCTTATGCATTAGAAGAAAATCTTGCACACACATCACGAATAAGCTAGAGGTCGGATCACACCTGTTTCGTTACTAAAGGATCAATAATTGTGAGAAGGGATATGTAATCTAAAAAATAAAAAAAAAAGAAAAAAAAGCCTCACAAAAGACATTAGATCTTACAGCTCTGATTACATAATAAAATTATGTCGTTTTGCCTTTTAACTTTAGATTCCTTAGATAAAAATGAACTCTTTACGGCACTGAAAACGATAATTGGAAACTCTTTTATGAAGAACCCCGGGAGAGGCGGTGTAGGTATGGGAACGGGAGGGTAGGAGTGACATCCACCCTTCTCCTGCATACATATTTGTCCGCCCTGGGTGGGGGCATGGTAGGTAGGGGAGACAGCAACACCTGGTTCCAGAGCATGTAGCACACACCAAGATCGTATGAAATAATTGGCATTTATAGACTGTTTCTTTTTTAAAGTCCACCAGAAAATAATTTATATAGAATTCAACACCTTGTGACAATGGACATCCACACATAGGCGATATGTTTAGAAAAATGACTTTTTAAAGGTATACGGATGGTTCCTTAACAGCATTAAACGGTTAATTGGATGCTTCAAGAATTCTGGATTTTCTTTCAATTATCTTTGAGTTCTTTTCTTAGCCTCTTTCTTTTGGTTTCTTTGAATTGTTTTCAATTCTTTAACTTTTGTAATATTTCTGCAGTTTTCATATCTTGTAGTTCTGGGGAACTTCTAACAACACTCATCATTAAGTATATTCTACCTTAAAACATAATTTGGCGAATGAAAATTGACATACTGTGTTTCTAAGATTATATTTATTTACTCATTTCATGATACCGATACAATTTTAATCGTGCTTACAGTTTTCCAGCTCAGTGTGAAAAACTGATAAACTTTTGCATAGCATTACAGCTTTCAGGAACAACATATTTTGCTTTGAATCAATGAACGTTTTCTTTAAGTATCTATGTAGAAAAATATTTGCATTAAAGTTCTATAAATCACCAATTACAAATATTCATCAAAACTACATTTACAGTTCTTTGTGAAATGCTTACAAACGTTATCTTGCAGAATGTAGTTGTGTTTTAAGTGAAATAGAAGTCTTTATTTCACTTCTGAAGGAAAACTTAAGTAGAATCTTATTTACAGTAAAACCTGACAACTATCAATAAAATTGTTGTGTTCCTTTTGACTTTGAAGCCACTTACAAGTGGAACTACATTTTAAGGAAATTCCTAACACGAGCATTTAAATAACACACGAAAGTATATTTTAACATTGTAGAACTATAGTAAATAACACACAAAAACCTATTTTAACAACTATGAAATCAGCCATTTTGTTTGTAGAACTTTACTTTATCAATGTCAAACTCCCCAAAATCACACATTTGACAATGAGAAGTTAAAGTAACCTTTCCATATTTAATATAGTGTCTCATTATAAGCATTAGAGAGGATGCTTCAGATCAATAATATTCTAAGCCAAGAGTTATTTACAAAAGGAATAAATTTTGGCGAAATGCTCCCAGAATGATCCCTTCATTAAAGAATGATCAATCTTTAATTGTTCGAACTAGCATACAACAGCATAAAAACAACAGGATGAATAAGAAGAATCATGCGAGAGTAGTGTCTCCGTGTAATGTTTTCAGCAAACAAGTCAAGCACTGTGAATCATTACCATATTTTGACATAATTGTTCCCAACAAAGTACATCAGCATGAAGGAAGCTTTTTAGACACTTTGGAGAAGTCCTCCAATTTGTGAACCAGTTTTATGTTTTACCTTAAGAGAAAACTGGGATTTTACTGATCACTTTCGTGTTGCTAATCTGGAGAGAGTATATAGGAGAAACATAATTCCGTTTTGAACAAATAATCTCTGCATTTCAAAATTAAATTTTTTACGTCGTGTTAATTAAACTTGCTCTGTGAAACTGCATGATCGCCCGTTAGTCTTTTGTTCCATAAATTAAACCCAGACATATTTTCGTGTACCTGTATAACATCTTCATCAGCAGTGACGAAAATACTGGAACCGCAAGAAATTAGAACTTTCAAACTTTCATTAGGCTGTAGAAGCAAGCTCTCAATC
>NC_087205.1:90526757-90604362 GCF_015104395.2 Macrobrachium nipponense | reverse complement strand
AAGCTCTCAATCAGGCTGTTTCCCTTTCTTTAGAAAGGAACAAAAGTCCTGGAGAAACAAAGAAGGACAACTAAGCCTCGTGCAAAATCTCAACCAACAAAAGAATCTTCATTACTTCAAAATTAACATACTAACATCAACAAGTAGAAAAAACAATAATAGTCTAAAGCTCTTGACCAATCAGGAATCAGTATCCCACCCTAAATTCTCTTCTCGTTACAATGGTAACGCAATATTCCATACTGGAATCTTTTTGATTGAAATGAACCTTTTGGACACACAGATTTTGAAAGCCAGTTACTTTGTGGGAAAATGCGTGCATGTTTTTTTTTCTTCTCTAATCATGCCTTAATACTTGAAGCCATATTACAACAATAGGATAAAATATTATCACATATATCTCTTCAGAATTGGCCAACTGTTTTTAATGCGTCTGAAAAACCACAAAAATTACAGTCACATCACAGATATGTTGGAAAGTTTTCCAGAATAATTAGATAAATGGTAGGTTACGTTTAGCTTTGACAATTACAGCAATGTGATCACAAAATAACCAGAATGTGCTTTACGCGAAATTATTTCTTCATATCTAAAACAACAACAATTTTTCAATGTGGGGGGGCAACGCGATTCTGGGCTCTATTTCATATGGCTCTCTTTTCCATCGGGTCCAGGGGCACAGATGGGCCTAATGAATGTTTTTCAAGACACTTTGAATGACAGCATAGCCACTCTTCAACACAAACATGCTATGCATAATATGATATATATATATATATAATATATATATATATATATATATATATATATATATATAAATATATATATATATATATATATATATATATATATATATATCGAACTACAAATGTCCTTTAATATCTAATTCGCTCTACCTTGGAATTAATATATTTTCATATAAGCTTAACCGAGGGGGAATTTATTAAGCGATAATAGAATTGGCGATCGACAGGCGCAAACCAGTGACCTCTCAATTCTAGGACTGGCAGTGAAGCCTTAAAACCACCCGGTGTCGGGGTGGTTTAAGGCTTCACTGCCAATCCTAGAATTGAGAGGTCACTGGTTCGCGCCTGTCGATCGGCAATTCTATTATCGAAATTTTAAATAAATTCCCCCTCGGTTAAACATATATGAAAATATATTAGTTTCGAGGTAGAGCGAATTAGATATTAAAGGACATTTGTAGTTCGATAAATGTATATGAATCACGGTAATGTGATAGACTTATATATATATATATATATATATATATATATATATATATATCATATACATATATATATATATATATATATATATATATATATATATATATATATATATATATATATATATATATATATATATATATATATATATATGTGTGTGTGTGTAATGATATATATATATATTATATATATATGTATATATAATTATATATATATATATATATATATATATATATATATGTATATATATATATATATATATATATATATATATCATTGTCGAATGTCAAAGTATCAAGATTAAATGAAAAAAAAAGTGCTCTGATTACAGATCTTAAGTTGACTTCCAAAATCCTTAGTTGATTTCTATGTAGCACAACTGCAGCCAACAAGGGATTTCAGTACTACTGCCGTCAGGATTGCAAGCTGAACCGCTCAATCGCTGGATGGTGACATAGCGTCCCATTATGGGCGGATCCTTGGTGAAGATGATCTCCAGTCCTGGTGAGGGGGGTCCAGGGAAGAATCCAAAGACCTCGTACTCTGAGAAGTTGGCTTCGGTCTTATTATCGATCCCCACACGAGCTTCAGTGTTGTAGTAATTGTATAATAACTCCCGAATTTGTTTGTAAGAGAAATAACATCCTATGCATTGGCCTCACGTTGCGTAAATCCAGCTTAAAGTAAGGGTTGAAGCCGTCTGAGCTTATATAACAGTCGTCATAGGGGTCACCAAGATAGATCCCATCTACCATGTTTTCGAGCTTTCTCCAAGGAAACTTGGTCCGAGCCGGTGCCCCTTCTATGCCCGCCCCGACGGCATAGTCTGTGACCTTCCTCGTGTGTCAGGCGACAGCATCTTGGGTATTCTGCTCTTGATACCCACCCACAACATACATGTCGTGGAGATAGCAAAAGTCAGTAGATGAGGGAACGAGACAGCACAGATTGCACCGGCTCACATCTAGACATGATGACAAACAGGCGTATTTAGCAAACCGAGCAGGAGTCTGCTGCTGTATGAACTTGGATCCACTTTGTTTTGCAATTAGCAGCAGCGACTGAGAAATGGACACATACCGGAAAAGGTCTCCTGATGTAGAAGCCGTTGCACTCACGACGACAACCAGTAATGCAGCCAGGGACCAAACCGCCTTCCATTCCATTGTGCTCATGCGTCAGTTACTCTTACAAAGGCAACAGGGGGAAAAAATGAGGTTTTAAGTGACGTCCTCGATGGTTAACTTTTGGACCCTAAGTTCTCCCGATTTTTCAAAACTTTCTCCCACAGAGGCCTCGGACCACTGAGGTTGACGAGGTATCGACGGCTAATGGAACGCGCTGTGAATTATCACGAATTTGTATTGGGAAATGATCGGTTATCGTCGGATAAGTGCTTAAGACGTTGCGTGTTGATCAAGGTTCAGCAAAATCTTTGCACTTCAATTTTGCACCGCAGCTCGAATTAATCACTTAGGCGTACATTAAGGTACATTCAGGAGAGAAAATCACTCCACATTGTCCCACATGACTTCTGGCCTCCTCTCGATCGTTATGCCTGATACTTAACAGGTCATTACTTTCTGCATTTGCTTGCTAACTGTAACTCCAAAACTACGTTTCCTTTGCTTCATATTCTCCTTTCTTTCACACACTCCTTTTTGCGTGCGATTCATTTTCATATGAATTCATGTTAGAAGTATTGGAGGAAAGCAGAATGAACTTATGATCATTTTAAAAGATTCGAATATCTTACCTGGAATATAGCAACGAAGACTTGGAAGAGGTCTAAGTATTCTATAGAAATGTAATATTCGCCAAAGATCGGTTTCAGCATTCTGTGGAAACACAATAGTCGTTATCGATTTGCTTTATTCTAAATAAGAATCTACTTGAAGGTCAATACACTGTCATCTTGATGACTATAATTGATTGATATCAATTTCAAGTCTAGATACTCAATACTGTGTCGTGTTTAGAATGTGTCAGGTGTCACAAAGCTTCGCGCCAATAGAGGATTTGGGTCGCCAGCCCGGATAGAAGCTGAAAGCATAAACTTGCCTGTTGCGAAATGACAAGGAATCCGAAGTGATCAAGACGCACTTTTTCCATCTGAATGCATTTGCCGTCCTCCTCTTCCCCTGGCGGCCAGTTTGGATGAAATTGGCCAGACTATTGATCAACCTGCATATTCCATTTTCCATCCTAACTAGTGAAATGTGGCGCCAATGCACAGTTTTTAACGACTAGTGCTGCTGGATAAATTTTTGCGTAGTTATAAAACTATCACACAGACACACACACGAGGGTCTCCTAATCTTGCAGATATATTACTTTCTCGGTAGCCGAGTTCGCTCCCGGCTGTCGCCAATGTGGAATCAAAGGAACTGATTTCTGGTGATTAGAAATTCATCTCTCGATATAATGTGGTTCGGATCCCACAATAAGCTGTAGGTCCCGTTGCTAAGTAACCAGTTGGTTCTTAGCTACGTAAATAAAAGATCTGTTCCTTCGGGCCCGTCCTAGGAGAGCCTTTAATCAGCTCAGTGGTCTGGTTGTACTAAGATATACTTAACTTGAACTTTCTGAGTAAGAGTCACGTTGAATCGTCAATTCCTTATTAGTAGAAAGTGTATCGGGAACAAGAACTTTTATAATTGCAAGAAAATGTTTTGCGCCTAATGGACGGGAAAAGCCTAGTAAACCAGTATCGATTAATTATCGATGTCACGTGTGATCATTCGTGAATTCGACCTACGTTAATATGTGGATTCCTTGATTTTGATATAGGAAGAAATTTAGAATGTTGGTCAAAGATCAAGTGTTGGGACCTCTAAGGTCATTCAGAGCTGAGAATTGAGAGTAGGTAGGTTTGAGAGGTGTAACAGGAGGAAAACCTTAAAGCAGTTGCACTTTGAAACAATTGTTAAGAGAAGGTTAAAAGTTAGACGGAAGAGGGGGAATATGAACGGAGATACAGTAACAGGAATGAAAGGGGTTGCAGCTAGGGGCCGAAGGGACATTGTAAAAAACCTGAAGTAATGCCTACAGTACGCTGCATGAGGTGCACTGACGGCATACCTCCCTACTGGGTTGCTCTTGATATGGATACTACTAGAGTTAGTTGAGAAAAAATAGACCCATTTTGGCACTGGGAGTCATTGTCAATTTGGGCACTGTAATGTTTAGGGTATAGTGCCTGATAAAATCGTGGATGTGACATACACACAGCATAAAAGCACACTCATTCAATTTCAAAGTGACGCCATGAGAAAGTATTGTCAATTAATGCTCCATCGTTTCGTCCAGAAGCAAACAGACCCCGTAGGAGGGTAGCGCCGTTATTGCACCTCACTTGGTGCACTGTAGGCATTACTTAAGGTTCTTTGTAACTTCCTTTCGGCTCCTAGCTGCAACCTCTTTTATTTCTTGTACTGTAACTCCGTTCATATTCTCTTTCTTCCAACTTTCTATCCACCCTCTCCTAGCAATTGTTTATAGAAGTTTTCCTCCTGTTACACCTTTCAAAACTTTATACTGTTAACTTCCCCTTCAGCGCTGAATGTCCTCATAGATCCAGCGCTGGGCCTTTGGCCTAAATTCATTATTCTACAAGCAAAATGTAAATACTTGCAGTTGGATTTTTCAATAAGAATTTTTACAATTAATCCGCAAACACAGCTTGAGTGATGAAATATGCAAAGAATTTCATTTTCATTTGGAAGAAAGTACTTTTATCATACTGATACATAATATACTTATAAAGTAAGAAAGCAGACCTTATAAGTCATTTTATTTCCATAAAGAGTCTTATGGAATAAAAAAAAAACTTTATGAAATAAAGGATCTGAATTGTCAGTGTGTACTTAAAAAGGAGGAAACTGACTCGCCTCGATTAGATGTGCAAATGAGGAAAGAATTTCGATTTTGAAACTCGTCTCTGTTTTTGTAATTTGATCATGCCTTTCTTAAAGAAGCAAAAGATCACCGCTACAGGACATCATTATTTCTAAAAAATTTTCCTTGACCTTGAACTCAAGGCTTCGTAGTGACAAGCGTATATTTCCAAAAAGAGCAAAGAATTTGAGAAGTTAAGAGGGCATGTGGGTGGCTATTACAATTTCATATGTATCTAGTAAAAAGGACAGTAGATTCTATATATATATATATATATATATATATATATATATATATATATATATATATATATATATATATTTACATATATATATATATATTGTGTGTGTGTGTGTGTGTGTGTTTCCTCCTGTAACACCTCTAAAACCTTTTACTGTGAATTTGCGTTTCAGCGCTGACTGACCTCATAGGCCTAAATTGTGTGTATATTCTCTGAAGCAAACCCAGAATCGATCCCACTTGCATTCCGTAATATATCCAAATATAAACCTCTCCAAATGAAAGATCGTGGTATTAAAAACGTTAGCGTTTTCCTTATGAAATTTGCCTGAATTTTCTGTTCATTGATTAAATGTTCCAATGCAGTGGTTATTAATCTTCCTATGACCACTCCCCCTCTAAGAACTGCTATCACGCACCCTCTAAGCCATCTATCAGTGCGGTGAGCGGTATCTACAAAAGAAAAATAAATAAATCTTCTCTTCTGTGTTCGAGTTTGTTTTATATTTATCTTCCTCAAGAAGATATACATAAAACAAACTTGAATAAAGAAGACAAGAAAAATAGATAAATACAAAAAAAGCTAAATAGCTCAACGAAGGTGCAGTCGGATAATGTGGGGCATCTGCATAAACAGTGCCTACATTAGTTATAAATGAGACTTACATAATAGGATATGCTATAACCAGTAGACCCGAGAGCAGCCCACGAATGAGTAAAATAAAAGAAGACAAAAATATAGAATAACATAGAATCGAATAACAAACTGCCATTTTAACAGGTGTTTTTAGAAAGAAGACTTTTACTGGTTTGGGAACAAATTTCTTTAGCTTTTGTCCGTTGGTTTTTAAACTTAATGCATGCAAGACATTATTGTGTAGAGCTTATAATTTGTCATGCAACTGGGTCAGATTCCATGAGGAAGTACTTTTCTTGCAAAACTATTTTAGCAGAAATTGCTATCCATCCCACCTATTTGAGAAAATCTTGAGAGAGTTTTTAAATGACATTGTTAAATCGAAAACACCCACTTTCAATGTACCTAAAAAAGAACTGTATATATCTTAGCTCACCGTCGTACTCAGCAAAATGTACCCATACGTTAATTTTAATTTCATCTTCAAGAACCTGTTAAAAATCAGAAGTCTTCAAGTTCAAGGACACCCTACCGTAGTTGATGCGATCTTCAACGGTATATTTGTTTACTTGTCCCAAATGTAATTTGGGAACCTATGTCGGCAATTCGACTCGGCTGTTGAGGGTTTGCATGGTTTATTTATTAGAACGTACATGTAAAAAATAAATAATGTGCACGTTAAACAGTACAGAAAAAATTATTCCTAACAAAATATAGCATATATTTAAAATTTTCGTTAGTGAAACAATGAGTTTATTGTCCATAGAATTTACCAGGTTTTAATTTATTTATTGTACTGAATTTAGAGGTTACATTTCTATTCAATTATTTTGTGTTTCCACTTATAACTGAGAACATATGAAGGTGTCTAATTTGTGTCCTTTTTATTTGATCATAGTTTTTAGTGTAAGTAGTACTAATTATGGGTTTAATTGTGAAGATCACTTCATGTAAGTTAGGAATATAATGTTTACACCTTATGCATTAGAAGAAAATCTTGCACACACATCACGAATAAGCTAGAGGTCGGATCACACCTGTTTCGTCACTTAAGGACCAATAATTGTGAGAAGGGATATGTAAACTAAAAAAAAGAAAAGCCTCACAAAAAACATTAGATCTTACAGCTCTGATTACATAATAACATTATGTCGTTTTGCCTTTTAACTTTAGATTCCTTAGATAAAAATGAACTCTTTACGGCATTGAATACGATAATTGGAAACTTTTATGAAGAACCCCCGGGAGGGGCGGTGAAGGTATGGGAACAAGAGGGTAGGAGTGACATCCACCCTTCTCCTGCATACATATTTGTCCGCCCTGGGTGGGAGCATGATAGGTAGGGGATCAGGAGGGTAGGGGAGACAGCAGCACCTGGTTCCAGAGCATGTAGCACACACCAAGATCGTATGAAATAATTGGCATTTATAGAATGTTTCTTCTATCAAGTCTATCTGAAAATAATTTATATATAGATCAAGACCTTGTGACAATGGACATCCATACATAGGCGATATGTTTAGAAAAATGACTTTTTAGAGGTATACGGATGGTTCCTTAACAGCATTAAACGGTTAATTGGATGCTTCGAGAATTTTGGATTGTCTTTCAATTATCTTTGAGTTCTTTTCATAGCCTCTTTCTTTTGGTTTTTTTAAATTCTTTCAATTCTTTAACTTTTGTAATATTTCTGCAGTTTTCATATCTTGCAGTTCTGGGGAACTTCTTACAACACTCAGCATTAAGTATATTCTACCTTAGAACATAATTTGGCAAATGAAAATTGAGATACTGTGTTTCTAAGATTATATTTATTTACTCATTTCATGATACAGACAATTTCAATCGTGCTCACAGTTTTCCAGCTCAGTGTGAAAAACTGATAAACTTTTGCATAGCATTACAGCTTTCAGGAACAACATATTTTGCTTTGAATAAATGCACGTTTTCTCTAAGTTTCTATGTTTTTTTTAAGTTTCTATGTAGAAAAATATTTGAATTAAAGTTCTTTAAATCACCAATAACAAATCTTCATCAAATCTATATTTACAGTTCTTTGTGAAATGCTTACAAACGTTATCTTGCAGAATGCAGTTGTGTTTTACGTAAGATAGAAGTCTTTATTTCAATTCTGAAGGAAAATTTAAGTAGAATCTTATTTACAGTAAAACCTGACAACTATGAATAAAGTTGTTGTGTTCCTGTTGACTTTGAAGCCACTTAGAAGTGGAACTACATTTTAAGGAAATTCCTAACACGAGCATTTATATAACACACGAAAGTATATTTTAACATTGTAGAACTATAATAAATAAAACACAAAAACCTATTTTAACAACTATGAAATCAGCCATTTTTTTTGTAGAACTTTACCTTATCAATGTCAACTCCCCAAAATCACACATTTGACAATGAGAACTTAAAGTAACCTTTCCATATTTAATATAGTGTCTCATTATAAGCATTAGAGAGGATGCTTCAGATCAATAATATTCTAAGCCAAGGGTTATTTACAAAAGGAATAAATTTTGGCGAAATGCTCCCAGAATGATCCCTTCATTAAAGAATGATCAATCTTTAATTGTTCGAACTAGCATACAACAGCACAAAAACAACAGGATGAATAAGAAGAATCATGCGAGAGTAGTGTCTCCGTTTAATGTTTTCAGCAAACAAGTCAAGCACTGTGAATCATTACCATATTTGGACATAACTGTTCCCAGCAAAGTACATCAGCATGAAGGAAGCTTTTTAGACACTTTGGAGAAGTCCTCCAATTTGTGAACCAGTTTTATGTTTTACCTTCAGAGAAAACTGGGATTTTACTGATCACTTTCGTGTTGTTGATCTGGAGAGAGTATATAGGAGAAACATACTTCCGTTTTGAACAAATAATCTCTGCATTTCAAAATTAAATTTTTTACCTCGTGTTAAACTTGCTCTGTGAAACTGCATGATCACCCGTTAGTCCTTTGTTCCATAAATTAAACCCAGATATATTTTCGTGTACCTGTATAACATCTTCATCAGCAGTGACGAAAATGCTGGAACCGCAAGAAATTAGAACTTTCAAACTTTCATTAGGCGGTAGAAGCAAGCTCTCAATCAGGCTGTTTCTCTTTCAGAAAGGAACAAAAGTCCTGGAGAAACAAAGAAGAAGGACAACTAAGTCTCGTGCAAAATCTCAACAACAAAAGAATCTTCATTACTTCAAAATTAACATACTAACATCAACAAGTAGAAAAACAATAATAGTCTAAAGCTCTTGACCAATCAGGAATCAGTATCCCACCCTAAATTCTCTTCTCGTTACAATGATAACGCAATATTCCATACTGGAATGTTTTTGATTGAAATGAACCTTTTGGACACACAGATTTTGAAAGCCAGTTACTTTGTGGGAAGATGCGTGCATGTTTTTTTTTCTTCTCTAATCATTGCTAATACTTTGAAGCCATATTACAACAATAGGATAAAATATTTATCACATAATATCTCTTCAGAATTGGCCAACTGTTTTTAATGCGTCTGAAAAACCACAAAAATTACAGTCACATCACAGATATGTTGGAAAGTTTTCCAGAATAATTAGATAAATTGTAGGTTATGTTTAGCTTTGACAATGACAGCAATGTGATCACAAAATAACCCAAAATGTGTTTTACACGAAATTATTTCTTCTTATCTGAAACAACAACAATTCTTCAATGTGGGCAACGCGATTCATGCACACGTCTGGATTCTGGGCTCTATTTCATATGGCTCTCTTTTCCATCGTGACCTCCAGGGGCACAGATGGGCCTAATGAATGATTTTCAAGACACTTTGAATGACAGCATAGCCACTCTTCAACACAAACATACAATGTATATATATATATATATATACATATATATATATATATATATATATATATATATATATATATATATATATATATATATATATCATTGTCGAATGTCAAAGTATCAAGATTAAATGAAAAAAAAATGTGCACTGATTAGAGATCTTAAGTTGACTTCCAAAATGCTTTAGTTGATTTCGATGTGGCACAACTGCAGCCAACAAGAGATTTCAGTACTACTGCCGTCAGGATTGCAAGCTGAACCGCTCAATCGCTGGATGGTGACATAGCGTCCCATTATGGGCGGATCCTTGGTGAAGATGATCTCCAGTCCTGGTGAGGGGGGTCCAGGGAAGAATCCAAAGACCTCATACTCTGAGAAGTTGGCTTCGGTCTTATTATCGATCCCCACACGAGCTTCAGTGTTGTAGTAATTATAATAATCCTGATTTGTTTGTAAGAGAAGTAACATCCTATGAATTGGCCTCTCGTTGCGTAAATCCAGCTTAAAGTAAGGGTTGAAGCCGTCTGAGCTTATATAACAGTCGTCATAGGGGTCACCAAGATAGATCCCATCTACCATGTTTTCGAGCTTTCTCCAAGGAAACTTGGTCCGAGCCGGTGCCCCTTCTATGCCCGCCCCGACGGCATAGTCTGTGACCTTCCTCGTGTGTCAGGCGACAGCATCCTGGGTATTTTGCTCTTGATACCCACCCACAACATACATGTCGTGGAGATAGCAAAAGTCAGTAGATGAGGGCACGAGACAGCACAGATTGCACCAACTCACTTCTAGACATGATGACAAACAGGCGTATTTAGCCAACCGAGTAGGAGTCTGCTGCTGTATGAACTTGGATCCACTTTGTTTTGCAATCAGCAGCAGCGACTGAGAAATGGACACATACTGGAAAAGGTCTCCTGATGTAGAAGCCGTTGCACTCACGACGACAACCAGTAATGCAGCCAGGGACCAAACCGCCTTCCATTCCATTGTGCTCATGCGTCAGTTACTCTTACAAAGGCAACAGGGGAAAAAATGAGGTTTAAAGCGACGTCCTCGATGGTTATCTTTCGAACCCTAAGTTCTCCCGATTTTTCAAAACTTTCTCCCACGGAGGCCTCGGACCACTGAGGTTGACGAGGTATCGACGGCTAATGGAACGCGCTGTGAATTATCACGAATTTGTATTGGGAAATGATCGGTTGTCGTCGGATAAGTGCTTAAGACGTTGCGTGTTGATCAAGGTTCAGCAAAATCTTTGCACTTGAATTTTGCACCGCTCCTCGAATTAATCACTTAGGCGTACATTAAGGTACATTGAGGAGAGAAAATCACTCCACATTGTCCCACATGACTTCTGGCCTCCTCTCGATCGTTATGCCTGATACTTAACAGGTCATTACTTTCTGCATTTGCTTGCTAACTGTAACTCCAAAACTAAGTTTCCTTTGCTTCATATTCTTCTTTCTTTCACACACTCCTTTTTGCATGCGATTCATTTTCATGATTTGAATTCTTGTCAGAAGTATGGGGAAAGCAGAATGAACTTCTGATCATTTTAAAAGATTCGAATATCTTACCTGGAATATAGCAACGAAGACTTGGAAGAGGTCTAAGTATTCTATAGAAATGTAATATTCGCCAAAGATCGGTTTCAGCATTCTGTGGAAACACAATAGTCGTTATCGATTTGCTTTATTCTAAATAAGAATCTACTTGAAGGTCAATACACTGTCATCTTGATGACTATAAATGATTGATATCAATTTCAAGTCTAGATCCTCTATACTGTGTCGTGTTTAGAATGTGTCAAGTGTCACAAAGCTTCGCGCCAATAGAGGATTTGGGTCGCCAGCCCGGGTAGAAGCTAAAAGCATAAACTTGCCTGTTGCGAAATGACAAGAAATCCGAAGTGATCAAGACGCACTATTTCCATCTGAATGCATTTGCCGCCCTCCTCTTCCCCTGGCGACCAGTTTGGATGAAATTGGCCAGACTATTGATCAACCTGCATATTCCATTTTCCATCCTAACTAGTGAAATGTGGCGTCAATGCACAGTTTCTAACGACTAGTGCTGCTGGATAAATTCTTGCGTAGTTATAAAACTATCACACAGACACACACACGAGGGTCTCCTAAATCTTGCAGATATATTACTTTCTCGGTAGCCGAGTTCGCTCCCGACTGTCGCCAATGTGGAATCAAAGGAACTGATTTCTGGTGATTAGAAATTCATCTCTCGATATAATGTGGTTCGGATCCCACAATAAGCTGTAGGTCCCGTTGCTAAGTAACCAGTTGGTTCTTAGCTACTTAAATAAAAGATCTGTTCCTTCGGGCCCGTCCTAGGAGAGCCTTTAATCAGCTCAGTGGTCTGGTTGTACTAAGATATACTTAACTTGAACTTTCTGAGTAAGAGTCACGTTGCATCGTCAATTCCTTATTAGTAGAAAGTGTATCGGGAACAAGAACTTTTATAATTGCAAGAAAATGTTTTGCGCCTAATGGACGGGAAAAGCCTAGTAAACCAGTATCGATTAATTATCGACGTCACGTGTGATCATTCGTGAATTCGACCTACGTTAATACTGTGATTCCTTGAGAGGGTAATTGAGAGTAGGTAGGTTTGAAAGGTGTAACAGGAGAAAAACCTCAAAGCAGTTGCACTTTGAAACAATTGTTAAGAGAAGGTTAAAAGTTAGACGGAAGAGGGGGAATATGAACGGAGATACAGTAACAGGAATGAAAGGGGTTGCAGCTAGGGGCCGAAGGGACATTGCAAAGAACCTGAAGTATTGCCTACAGTACGCTGCATGAGGTGCACTGATGGCATACCTCCCTACTGGATTGCTCTTGATATAGGTACTACTAGAGTTAGTTGAGGAAAAAATTTACCCCTTTTGGCACTGGGGGTCATCGTCAATTTGGACACTGTAATGTTTAGGGTATAGTGCCTGATAAAATCGTGGATGTGACATACACACAGCATAAAAGCACACTCGTTCAATCTCAAAGTTACGCCATGAGAAAGTACTGTCCTTTAATGCTCCATCGTTTCGTCCACAAGCAAAAAGACCCCGTTGGAGGGTAATGCCGTTAGTGCTCCTCACTCGGTACACCTTAGGCATTACTTAAGGTAAGTTCTTTGGCCTAAATTCATTATTCTACAATCAAAAGTATATACTTGCAGTTGGATTTTTCAATAAGAATTTTTACAATTAATCCGCAAACACAGCTTGAGTGTTGACATATGCAAAGAATTTCATTGGGAAAGTACTTTTTTCATACTGATACATAATATACTTATAGAGTAAGAAAGCAGACCTTATAAGTCATTTTATTTCCATAAAGAGTCTTATGGATAAAAAAAAACTTTATGGAATAAGGATTTGAATTGTCAGTGTGTACTTAAAAAGGAGAAAACTGACTCGCCTCGATTAGATGTGCAAATGAGGAAAGAATTTCGATTTTGAAACTCGTCTCTGTTTTTGTAATTTGATCATGTCTTTCTTAAAGAAGCAAAAGATCACCGCTACAGGACATCATGATTTCTAACAAAAATTTCCTTGACCTTGAAACTCAAGGTTTCGTAGTGACAAGCGTATATTTCCAAAAAAGAGCAAAGACTTTGAGAAGTTAAGAGGGCATGTGGGTGGCTATTACAATTTCATATGTATCTAGTAAAAAGGACCAGTAGATTCTATATATTATATATATATATATATATATATATATATATATATATATATATATATATATATATATATATATATATATTTTTTTTTTATATAGTGTGTGTGTGTGTTTCCTCCTGTAACACCTCTAAAAACATTTTACTGGTGAATTTTGCGTTTCAAGCGCTGACTGACCTCATAGGCCTAAATTGTGTATAAATTATCTGAAGCAAACTCAGAATCGATCCCACTTGCATTCCGTAATATATCCAAATATAAACCTCTGCAAATGAAAGATCGTTGTATTAAAACGTTAGCTCTCTCCTTATAAAACCCCACGGGGACATTTGTAAAATACAAATTTGCCTGAATTTTCAGTTGATTGATTAAATGTTCCAATGCAGTGGTTATTAATCTTCCTATGGCCACTCCCCCTCTAAGAACTACTATCACGCACCCTCTAAGCCATCTATCAGTGCGGTGAGCGGTATCTACAAAAGAAAAATAAATAAATCTTCTCTTCTGTATTCGAGTTTGTTTTATATTTATCTTCCTCAAGAAGATATACATAAAACAAACTTGAATAATGAAGACAAGAAAAATAGATAAATACAAAAAAAGCTAAATAGCACAACGAAGGTGCACTCGGATAATGTGGGGCATCTGCATAAACAGCGACTACATTAGTTATAAATGAGACTTACATAATAGGATATGCTATAACCAGTAGACCCGCGAGCAGCCCACGAATGAGTATAATAAAAGAAGACAAAAATATAGAAGAACTCAGAGTCCGAAAGGTTTAAAATCTCTTATCGTCAGCTAAAGAGGGAGCACTGTAGGCATTACTTAAGGTTCTTTGCAGCGTGCCTGCGGCCTCTAGCTACGATCCCCATTCGTTTCCTCTACTGTACCTCCTTTCATATTTTTTTTCCCTTCATCTTGCTTTCGACCCTCTCCTAACAAGTGGTTCATAGTGCAGCTCCTGTGAGGTTTTTCTCCGGTTACACCTTTCAGACCTTATTACTATCAATTTCCAGTTCAGCGATGAATGACCTCATAGGTCCCGTTGCTTGGCCTTTGTCCTAAGCTCTATATTCAGTTCAGTTCAGGAGATTGATCCTCGAATTTCTATACCACATACTAAATAGTGTGAACAGGGCAAAGAAAACAAAAATAAACTGCAGGTCCTCCAAGATCAAGTCTGCGATTTGTCAAATAGACGTAGTATATTCGCCGAGTTATTTGCATTCGTAATAGCCTATCTATTTTTAACCCCCTTTTTTTGCACTTTCTACTACAACCTTAAGCTTAATTTAAGTGTTTTATATTGATGTTGTTGTTTATCTGGCAAGATTTACGAAAACTCACAAAACCCTTCAACTTTTCCATGGCTCGTTGGACGAGTCGGTTAATTGCTCGACTACCGCGAAACCAGAGGATTTTATTCTGTTGATAGAAATTCATTTCTCGATGTGGTTCGGATCCCAAAATAAGCTGTAGGCCCCGTTGCTAGGTAATCAATCGGTTCTTAGTCACGTAGAAATATCTAATCCTTCGGGCCAGTCCTAGGAGAGGTGTTAATCAACTCAGTGGTCTGGTGAAACTAAGATATACTCAACTTTCTATAAGGTACTTTGAATGCCTGTCGTTTGTTCTTTTTTATTTTTTTTCCCACGCCGTACTGAAGTTTTATACCTTTTGAAGATACCATGATTTGATTGTATTTCACATGTAAGACGTCATCATTACCGTCGCGAAATGTAGATCTGTTCGTAAGGCTGGACGCCAACAAATCAGATATTTCACATCCAGCAAGACATTATGACCAACGTGAGATATATTGTTTTAGTAAGACTGTAAACACTGACAAATGAGAAGTCGGTGGCTTTAATGTGCCTCTGATCAATATATAATCGGGATTGTTCTTTGTAGTCCCCCCCCCCCTCCCCGCCCCAACCCTCACCCACCATTGCACGTGTAAAATACTAGAAAAAAAAAGAAAAAAAGCATCCCCCTGACAAATCGCACAATGTTAGCCATATCACCGATGACAAGTAGTGGATGAAATGCAGTCCTTTGCCAAAGTAGAGCCGTAGTTGGCATCATTATCATCATCATCGCCTTTGTTGTGATACTTCCAGATCAATTTACCGGATGGCATTTTAAGCTCTTTAAAGATGACCGCCACCATTTTACCGAAATGGAGGTCTTTGGTGAATCTGTTGTAGCTCTACTCGGCTGACGTTTCAACATGAAATTCAGCCAGAACCACTGTGGATGAATATAGCGCTTTTAATCTAACGATGCCTGCTTTGTTGCGATCGCTTTGCACTGTTGTTCAAAAATTCGAGATAAACGTAAATATTAGTACCTCATCTTATTCATCCTAAATTAAGATCCAGCTTTAAAAGTTGTTTGGTAATATATATACTAGATTAACAGTGTTTCTCCTGACAAAAAATAACTTGGTAATATATGGAGTTTTGTTCAGTTGGTGTCGATATTACTGCAGTCGTGTGAATTTTGCTCTGCAATGCAGGTGAAGCCATTCAAACAAACGAAAGCGTTCAATGTGAATTAATGGCATAAATGTTTTTTTTTACATTTGTTGTAGATCCGAAGCCGAAGGAAAACCTTTTCATGAAAGCTTTCCAGTCGTTCAGACTCGTGACCAATATCAACTAAGCAATCTAGTTCGACAGTGTCCAATGCGTGAGAGAGAGATATGGAGGGGTTGTGGGCGGTGGGGAGCGGTTTGGTAGCCGTATTTCATGATTAATTGGAGGACAGAGACGAGAATTCCATTCGAAGAACAGAGGCGTAACTAGAAGTCTATTAATGGGGGCCACCTGGGGGGGCATAGCTGATTATGGGGGGCTACTGGGAATGCACAAATTATATTACTCGTTCTTTTTTTAAGTCATATGGAAAGATATCAAGGTTGTTTTAAAATATTTTAGCCTATCAATTGTGAATCACGTTTTTATATAAAAGAACGAAAATGGATTTATTTCTTTCAGTTAATATAGTAAAACTCGACTTATTTAAAAAAAAAAAAAAAAAAAAAACAGTTAAACTGCTTGATGTATAAAACAACAACAACATCAACAACAACAACAACAACAACAACAACAATAATAATAATAATAATAATAATATAATAATAATAATAATAATAATATGAAAATTAAGCTTAGGCTTTTACTACAAGCTTCATGAACTCAAAATGGGGGAGGTGGCACCAGCTTCAAATGGGGGTTACGTGCCACCCTTCCCCCTTGCAATTACCCCAATGCCGAACGACTTTCCTATGTATGTACGCTACGTAGCAGCTATATGTCTAGCACATCTGCAGCGAGGTGAGCTTCCGAGCGGCTCCTAACGTAGTTAGCCAGTGAAATCCCATTTTCTTTATCAGGAATTGTGATAAACGAAAGAAAATACCTCTACGCATAAGTTAATCTAGGGTAGCTAGTACCTAAAATATACAACCATTTATTTCTCGACTGCCCACATTATTTCCTCCGTTAAACAATAATGACAGTATGAAGTCAGATATAAGAGTGGGGTTCACTGGTGCATTATACTTTCTACCCTACACACATTCGATAGATATTTGACCTGAAATAGGCCTAAATTCGTGCCACTTGCTTGATTCAGCAGCCAATCTCTTGCAAGGTTTGATTTCTTAATTGAAATAAAACAAATAAATGAAAATTTTCGAAAGCATTGATGTTGAGCCAGTGAACAGCAAATACTTCGAGCGAATTACTTGGCATAGTATGAAATATAAAACTAGAATACAGCCTTATTATTATTATTATTATTATTATTATTATTATTATTATTATTATTATTATTATTATTATTCAGAAGATGAAACGCTGGTCATATGGAAGAAAAAGCCCACAGCTAAGGACCATTAACTTGAAATTCAAGCTTCCAAAGACTTTGGGGTTCATTAGGAACAAGTACGAAAAGGTGAAGGGAAATGCAAAAGGAAGAGATCTCGCCTATTAAAAAATTAATAAATTATCTAATAATTTAAAAATGCTGAGTAACAGAGACTAGGATCATGTCACTGATCTGGTTCACAATGTTCTTATAATATACATTGCCTAAGCATTATATGATCAGTGCCATCCTATGACGAAGACCTTCATATTTATTATGACATTTAATTGAAAGCCTATTAGCCGGCCTGTTTAAAAGTGCTGTATATTGTCTAGTAGAGACAACAATTAGAGGTGAAAAATCTATTGCAGCTATTGGCATGCTTAAACATTTGCAGCATTTAGTATGTCTGAATCTTTGGAGAATTGGTATGTCTGAATCTTTGAATTAATTGGTATGTCTGAATCTTTGCGGTAATTTGTATGTCTGAATCTTTGCAGCAATTAGTACGTCTAAATCTTTGCGTTAATGGACATGTCTGAATCTTTCCAGCAACTGATACATCTGAATCTTTGCAGTAACTGGCATGTTTTAACATTTACAGTAATTAGTACGACTGAATCTTTGCGACGATTGATACGTCTGAATATTTGCAGCAATTATTACGTCTGAATCTTTGCGCCAATTGGTACGCCTGAATCTCTATATATAGCAATTGGTACATCTGAATCTTTGCAGTAATGGTACACCTGAATCCTTAGTATAACGGTTGGTACGTCTGAATCTTTGCTGCAATTGGTGCGTCTGAATATTTGCATTCATTGTTATGTCTGAATCTTTGCAGCAACTAGTTCGTCTGAATCTTTGCAGCAATTGGTACGTCTGAATCTTTGCAGCAACCTGTACGCCTCGTGAATGTGAGCATTCATCCTTGCTAAATATGTCTTATGGACACCGTAAAAAGTCATTTCAACCAACTGCAACTCCGGTGTTGAAGATCGTGAACATGGAATAAATGCATATTTAGTCCCAGCAAATGCCAATCCAATGTTTGCGTGATCCTCTTGCTTACATAGCGAAATTGCTTGACTTTATTACTTGTCTGATGTGTGTTGCTATGCCATATAACCGAGGCGTTCGTCGTACCAATTGCACATGCTGTGATTAATTAGTTTTTATGTGTATTGTTTCCTCAATATGATAGTATAATTTCCCACCTTTGCTAACAGTTCATCGTGAGTTTCTCTCTCTCTCTCTCTCTCTCCTATTCGTTACTGTTTGGAAAAAAACTGCTAAATTTTGCCGTCTTTTATATTTTAATTTATCATTAGACTGACATCCACATCAGTCATTTATGGTCATCAAGATAATCATTTATTTCCCTTCAAGTGGATTCGTCCTTAAGATGGAAAGCATCAACTTACTTGTGGTGCTTGCTAAACTCTGCAGTCAAAGTGCGTCCTTGCACTAACAAATATTAGAATTTTCACTAACGACGATTAAAATAAAACACGCTATATTTCATTAGCAATAATTGTTCTGTATCGTGTAACAGGCACATTATTTATTTCTTACACTTTCATTATAATAAATAAATCATGAATATCCAACTTGTACGTAAATTTAACAATGCAAAACACCTTTTCAGGCTTTTTGGCTTTTCTAATACGGCTCCCCCCCCTCCACCACCCCCACCCCCCAACAATAAGAATAACAACAAAGTAGCTTGTAGGCTGACTCCCCGAGTACGCGATAAAATGTTGAACCCAATTTCAGGCGTTTATTGCTATATTTCGAGGTCACCAAACCCTACATTCCGGATAACTTATTCCACTCTTTGAAAATGATGGGAAGTTCATTCGGTTCTCCACAAGGGGAATGTTCAGAAACCGAGTGGATTGACACCACTTGGACTCTTGCAAAAATGTCTACCATGCGTCTGATTCACATTCACACGAGAGTGAATCGGGTGTCAACAGTATCGCGTTTTGACAGAAGAAGAATCAAGAGACTGGAAAGCGATAGATAACAAAGCTCGGAGAATATGAAAGGAGGTACAGTAAAAAGGATGAAAGGGTTTGCAGCTAGGAGCAGAAGGCAGGCTGCAAAGGACCTTAAGTAATGCCTACAGAGCAACGCAGCTGCAACCCCTTTCATTCATTTTACTGCATCTCCCTTCATATTCTCTTTCATCCATACTACTTTCCACCCTCTCCTAGTAATTGATTCATAGTGCAACTGCCAGGCTTTCTTCCTGTTACGCCTTTCAAACCTTTTACTGTCAGTTTCCGTTTCGGTGCTGAATGACCTCATAGGTCCCTGTGCTTGGCCTTCGGCTTAAATTTTATATTCAATTCAATTCAGTTAAAATGAAAAATTGAAATGAGGAGGGTTAAAAGTAGAGTAGAAATTCATTGACAATATTTTGTGATATCCAGTTTAGAAGCATCTCTCATTTTAAGGGTCACAGTTGCAGAAAAGGGTGATGGACAAGAAGGAACCATTTTGAAGTGCTGTGAAATAATTTCAAGCTAAAGACGTTTAAAACTAACAAAGGAGGGAATAAAGCTCTGCACCCCACGCGAATAGTGGTGTAGTGTGCCCGCAACTGTGTTTGTGGAGTGAGTGCTTAGGAACCAGGAACCGCGTATTTTGGAGTCTTAGTTACGAAGTCCTTTCCTTTTGCTCGTTGTTTATATGTACGTATGCACGTACGTATGTATGTTATATGTATGCTACATACATAAGAACTTTCTTTCTAACCTAATAAAGTTTACAGGACATAGAAAATTATAACATATTTCAAGTTCGAAACATTTAGTTACGAGACTACTATTTACATAATCTATTTAAAGAACAACCCAAACAAATTTATAGGGCATAAAAAATTACATTTCCTAAGTAAGAAACAGTTTTTTACAAGACTATTTACGTCATTTATTTACACGACTAACCTAAAAAAAAGTTTATCAGAGAAAAGTATATCATTCTTTATGAACATTCTTTTGTGAAACTTTATATCACTTAAAAAATACAACCTATTTACAAGACTATGACATCAATTTGATCATTAAAGTATTTTCTTTGATTTAGACCTATCAGATTTAATTCAATTATTTATTGTTCGATTGTTTGTATGGTGTTTCCTCGTTGCATGGAACCAGTGCTTATCCAGCAATGGGACCAACGGTTTTATGTGACTTCTGAACCACGTCGAATTCAATTCTTTAGAACTCACTCATTCTGAAAAACATGCGACATAGTACAAAATATGTGATGACATCAGGAGGTGGAGAGAGACACTACATATTTTTCAATATGGACACTACATATTTTTCAATATGCTGAGCAATGTTTGCATTTCATTTCCCTTCATTTCGAAAAAAAAAAAAAGTCGGCTCTTGGTATTTCTAGTTTATCGTGTTGTCTTTCTACAACGTTGATCCATAAACTGATATGGTGGGAACTTGAGTGTTATGTAACCACCAATATAGCGAAGGCCTTCTTCATCAGCAACCTTTTACAAAGTTTTCGTCTGTTCCTCAAAATCCCGAGTATTTGTAGTTTCTTCTTCAGTTATGTCTTCATCTTCATCCATAAAAGCAAACATCACGACAGACACAAGAGTTAATTTTTCAATGGATTCCGAAACATTTCGTCCATTGATTCGTTTTTTTTCTAGTTATTGAACGGTTCTTTAGACACCACAATCATGGCATGCATTGCTAGAATTGCAATTATTTCCAGTGAGAGAAACTTCTTTCCCAAGATGCACAGACCTTTCCTGCTTCACTGGAATGCAGTCATCCTTTTCTTGGGCATTGAACGGGAGGGATGGGAAGCGCAGCATCTCTTACCCGAATCTGTGGTGACAAAATCATCTCAGACACAACTTAAGCCTTCAGCATCTTAACGCAGAAGGTCCAGCTTTTAATCTCTGCTATATACTCACTTCCATCAAAATGCTTACTGCATATTCGGTGTGTAGAGGGACTGAATTCGTCTTTCCTTCGACAGAAATCAATCGATGTTTATCTTGTTTCAAGGTCTTGAGGGATGGGAAAAAATGAGATGCCGTGATTTTTTCTGCCATTTGAATAGCACCAAAATACCGCACAGAATGCTGGCATTCTTAAATCATTGGAAATTGCAATGTCTAGTTGAAGAAGTAACAAAAACTTCTTCAACGTCTGATATGATAGTGACCCAAGCAATGACCTATAATGAACATTAAATAGTAGTCTGGTGTCTGTTGTGATCTCTGCCTTGCAGTGTACCCAGATTTTGGGGCGCTAATCCGTTCCCCTCCCCCAACAAATGACTTAACCTGTGTATACAATGATTCAGCTTACATTCATTCCATTAGAGCTTCCGTGCAAAAGTTAATTGGGAAATTTTTTCTCTACTATGCGCAAGGTATTGGAAAAATATTTGAGGTTAATCGATAAGTTCCCTTTACAAATTCCCGTTTTTCTGCAGCGCGTTCCAATAGTCGCCGAAACCTCGTCTACTCCAGAGGTCTAATCCTCTGTTGGACCAAATTTTTGAAAATCCGGGAAATATTTGGGTCTTAAAGTTTGGAATCGATAACGTCTCTTAAAACCTCATTTTCCCCCCCTGTTGCCTGTGCAAGAGTAACTGACTCATGAACACAATGGAATGGAAGGCGGTTTTGTCCCTGGCTACATCACTGGTTGTCGTCGTGAGTGCAACGGCTTCTACATCAGGAGGCCTTTTCCGGTTTGTGTCCATTTCTCAGTCGCTGCTGCCGACTGCAAAACAAAATGGATCCAAGTTCATACAGCAGCAGACTCCTGCTCGGTTGGCTAAATACGCCTGTTTGTCATCATGTCTAGAAGTGAGTTGGTGCAATCTTTGTTGTCTCATTCCCTCGTCTACTGACTTTTGCTATCTCTACAACATGTATGTTGTGGGTGGGTATCAAGAGCAGAATACCCAGGATGCTGTTGCCTGCTACACGAGGAAGGTCACAGACTATGCCGTCGGGGCGGGCATAGAAGGGGCACCGGCTCGGATTGACCTTCCATTAAGAAAGCTCGAAAACATGGTAGATGGGATCTATCGTTTTGGCTCCTCTGACGACTGTTATCTAAGCTCAGACTACTTCAACCCTTACTTTAAGCTCGATTTACGCAGCGTGAGGCCAATTCATAGGATGTTACTTCTCTTACAAACAAATTCGTTATATGTTAATTACTACAACTTTGAAGTGCGCGTGGGGATCGATAACAAGACCGAGGCGAACTTCTCAGAGTACGAGGTGTTTGGATTCTTCCCTGGACCCCCCTCACCCGGACTGGAGATCGTCTTCACCAAAGAACAGCCCATATTGGGACGCTATGTCACAATCCAGCGATGGAGCGATTCAGCTTGCAACCCTGACGGCAGTAGTCCATTTACTCAATTGACTTGTGCGCTGCAGCTGTGCCACATGGAAATCACCTAAAGAATTTTTGAGGTCAAGTTAAGATCTCTAATCAGTGCACAGTCTTTTTCATTATTTCTTGAGAAATTAATTTAGGATTAACTATTATTTTTTTACTTGTTGATGTTATTATGTTAATTTTGTAGTGATGAAGATTCTTTTGGTCTGTTGTTGAGATTTTGCCCGAGACTTAGTTGTCCTTTTTTGGACGCTAGATCCTGGTTGTTGCCCCAAGACTTTTGTTCCTTTCTGAATGAGAAACAGTCTAATTGAGAGCTTGCTTATACCGCGTTTATAAAAGTGTGAAATTTCTCCTAATATCCTGTGGTTGCAACATTTTTGTCATCAGTGATGATGACGTTTCTGCAAGATACAGAAAATATCTCTGGGTTGAATTCATGGCGCAAAGGACTGACTGGCGATGTTGCAGTCTCACAATGTTTGGCACGACGTCAAAAACTGAATTTTAAAGTGCATAGATGATTTTTTTTTTTTTTTAGAAAAATTAGTTGCTGATCAGTAAAATCCCAGTTTTCTCTGAAGGTACAACATGAAACTGGTTCATAAATTGGAGGACCTCTGAATGGACTTGTCCAAAGTGTCTAAGAAGCTTCCTTCATGCTGATGCACTTTGCTGGGAACAATTATATGTCAAAATATGATATTGATTCACAGTGTTTGATTTGCTTGCTAAACAAAATTACACGGATACTGTATTATCGCATGATTCTTCTTATTCATCTTGTTGTTTTTGTGCTGTTGTATGCTAGTTCGAACAAATAAAGATTCCTCATTCTTTAATGAAGGGATCATTCGGCGAGCATTACGCCAAAATTTATATAAACCCATTGTAATTGGCCCTTGATTTGGAATATTGTTGATCAGAAACATCCTGTCTAATGCTTATAATGAAACACTGTATTAAATATAAAAAGGTTACTTTAGATTCTCATTGTCAAATGTGTGATGTTGAGGAGTTAGACATTGATAAGGTAAAGTGCCACAAACAATTGTAGTTTTCATAGTTGTTAGGATAGATATTTGTTTGTTATTTAAATGCTCGTGTTAGGAATTTCCTTAAAATGTAGTTCCACTTCTAAGTGGCTTCAAAGTCAACAGGAATACAACAACTTTATTCATAGTTGTCAGGTTTTACTGTAAATAAGATTCTACTTACATTTTACTTCAGAAGTGAAATAAAGACTTCTATTTCACATAAAAGATAGCTGCATTCTGCTAGATAGCATTTGTAAGCATTTCACAAAGACCTGTAAATGTAGTTTTGATGAATATTTGTAATTGGTGATTTATAGAACTTTAATGCAAAATTATTTTTCTAC
Organism: Macrobrachium nipponense; assembly: GCF_015104395.2. Lineage (NCBI taxonomy): Eukaryota > Metazoa > Arthropoda > Malacostraca > Decapoda > Palaemonidae > Macrobrachium > Macrobrachium nipponense. Next base: position 90,580,152 of record NC_087205.1, on the reverse strand, counting down.
ACAGAATCTTAAAGAAAACATTCACTAATACATAAAAAGTTTAATATTGCTAAAAACTGAAATGCTATGGAAATGTTTATCAGTTTTTCACGCTGAGCTGGAACACTGTAAGCACGATTGATATTATACCAGTATCATGGAATGAGTAAATAAATATAGTCTTAGAAACACAGATCTTAGTTTTCATTCGCCAACTTATGTTCTAAGGTAGAATATACTTAACGGTGACTGTTGTAAAATGTTCTCCAGAACTGCAGGATAAGGAAATATGCCAAGAAGATTTATCTATCATCCAAACAAGAAATAATGGTAAACAATGCTCAATACTTTTAGATACAGGCAGTACAATAAATATTATAGATAAACAAACATTAATAAAACATTTAGGCTTTGCAGGTTCAGAAATACAAGGTCCTGGTAGAACTATAAGAGGAATAGCAGGAAAACAGATTAATGTTTTGGGTAATGTTACACTGGACATAGAGATTTTAGACAAAACTTTTAAGGAAGCGTTTGTAGTATTAGAAGAAAGATTTTATCCTACTCAAGCTCTGTTTTCATATAAAGCCTATGGAATGAGATTAGAATAATGTTAGATTGTGGAGAAAATAAAATCAATTTGCAACGCAGAGATAGAGAAAATGCTTGTTTTCAGCTAAAAGAAGGAAAGTCTTGCATTAATCTGATCAATTTATCTGAGACGACATCTTCTAGAGAAGCGAACATCCAAGAAACTCAGATGAATAATAATGCTAGCCCGGATAGCCCAGATTTAATGGATAATAGTGAAATAAGTAGTAGAGATACAGTTTTTGAAGAAATGCCATTAGCCAGGAATAATTCTATGATAGATTGTGCACAAATAAATAGCATTAACAATGCAAGCCTTGATACTCAGAGCTCTGAACAAATTATTGCATCTGAACAAATTATTGCATGTGAATAAATTATTGCATGTGAACAAATTGATGAAGATGAATCACAGATTGATTATGAGCACTCGATAATAGATGATGATGAATCAGAAATTGATTGTACATATCTCATAATGGACGAAGGTAAAGAAGAAAAATATATCAATGAAATCCTGTTATTAGGAAAAATAAATAAGACTGAATTAAATTCAACAATACTAGTGGGTGAAAGTTCAGATCAAACGGATGTCTGTTATTTCTCAGAGATAACTAATGAAGACTTACCTGACTTTGTTAGGATGGACAATTCCCTAGTTCACATGAATGGTACTAATTGCGAGACTTACGTCCAGAATTACTCAGACAAAAGACTATTACTAAGGTCTGGTATAGAGTTTTGTACCGGAATTGTAGTGAATAATCCTTTACTAACACTAGGTGAAAAAGCATTCTTCTCTTGCACAGAATGAAGAGTCCAAGCCTTTAAAAGCTTTTAGTACTCATAAGGAACATTTACAGTTTGAAGTCATGCCCTTTGGTCTTACATCAGCCCCATTAACCTTTACCCGATTGGTGCTCCAAATCTTAGGAGATATAGAGGATGTTTCAGTGTATCTAGATGATATAGTCATTTCTAGTAAGGAGTTGGATAGTCACTTTAAGACATTAGAAATAGTGTTAGAAAGACTGAAGAGTGGAGGATTAAAGATAAAAATTAAGAAATGTCAATTCATGATGAGATCATTAGAGTACTTAGGACATGTCATTAGTGAAAATGGACTGCGTATGCAGGAAGGTAAAATAAGGCAATTGTAGCGTATACCGCTCCTAGTAACTTGAAAGCCCTTAAGAAGATTCTTAGGAATGATAGGCTATTACAGACCTTTTATTAAGAAAAGTGACGTCACGGGGTCTAATTGCTTTCTCCTGTGTCCAAGCTCTTTCCAAATAGGAAAACGTTTCGCCTGTTTCCTCTAGACCTTGGATCTATGGTTCCAACGGCGTTTGTTGACTAAATATAAACTCCATTACCTAGAGTATGCTTGATGTAAAAACACCCTTTGGTAATACTTACAACTTAGATTAAAACTATTCGTTTTCAGAAAAGCTTGGTAGTTGCTTATTAATTAATGATACAACTTTGAAGTAGTTAGGTTTTGGATAGTATGTATAGACTAATGAAGGACACATCTAAATTAGAATGTATATTTATAAAAGGATCAAGTGAATCATTTTATGGGTAAAAGATTCATTTAAAAGTGATAGGTGGAACAAAGTAGTCTATCAAAAACCAAACAAAAAGTCACGGATTAATAATCCCCCAAATATTGTAAAAACCATATAAATTATATTCATAAAGATAATGGTATTGCTTGTGAATAATATCAGCATCAAAATATTCCGGTTTTTGTAAAATACTGAAAAAATAACAAGCACGAAATTAATCGTAGCTTCGAGAATTTAGCTTTAAAAAAAAAAAAGCTTAAGCTGGTATCACACGAGTCATTTCTTGCTCGCGGTTTTGGCCAGCATCCAGCCGATGCTCGCGAGCAAAAGTGTTGTATCGTCACACTAGGAACTCGTTGGTTTCGAGTAGCCGTAGGAAAAAGTAAACAAAACTGATCAGCTGATATTATCATGGCGCCCAGAAATTGTCGGAGTGTTGCAAGATGTGCTGCAGTGGTGTATTTCTCGGAAACTTTAGCATCTTTGACTTACGGCTTAATAGGTGAATAGTTTGTCAGAGTAAATCCTGGGGCGAGACGGCAGTCAAAGCAATTAATAAGCATTAGGTTGCTGCTTGTGTTAGGGTTTGCACGGAAAAATTAAATCTAAGAGGCTGTACAATAAACTCCGTCTAAAAACTCAGTTGTCATTCGCTCATTATCTATGATCATCGGAGTTTAGTTAACTGCAATATTTTGCAAACTTTCATTAACTATAAAAAAAAACACGGCCTTTATTTCAGACTAATCGATTCAATGCTATGGACAAAAGTAAATACAGTCTACTTTCCAGTGATTCAAAGAGTAAACCCGAAAATATAGCCACTCATTTTAATGAGTAGAACGTTATTCCCGAGAGTCTAGCATTATTAAACGATACGACATTAAGCATTAAAAAAAAAAAAAAAAAAAAAAAAAAAAAAAGAATCTTCCATCCGATACCATATTCGGAAGCATCTGAAACTCGGAGTCGGCCCTCCTTACTCCATGGTCCTTCTCGAAATCTGGTCATGGATCGACCCTCCTCGGAATCTAGCCATGGGTCACCCTTGGGTCACCCTTAAACCCCTTCCACTCGAGGGGGAAAGAGACGACGGGTAATCTGACGAGTTAAACAGTCCAAGGCAGGCAGTAAGTACAGGCAGGCGAACCTGTATGGCACTATTGGACCACACTCGTGGTCGCCATCCACCCACAAAATTGGTTACAGTCTCTGCCCACCGTTGCATTTGCCCGTCGCGTGGAAGGTGCTTACTTGAATTCCGGTTTCGTCTTTGGTGATGAGGGTATGTATGCACGAACTGAATTTGCTTGTTGTTAAGCACGGGACAGTTGTTGTAATTGCTACAATTTACCCAAGCCATGATCGTCTTACAATCCTACAAAGAGTAGTTGCCAAAATCATTACCCACGTTGCTGAATAACCACTGGTTCCATGCAACGTAAAAACACCATTCAAACAAACAAACAAAATCATTACCACATTTTTACTTGTCAGAGTTTTTCGATGCTTCGATAATGTCTTGATATTTAGCATTAAATTTTTCTTATAAAAATTTGTCATAATTTTTCTCCCGTTACCTAATATTATCCTGATTCATTTATTATTTCAAAGAAATGATTTAGATTTAAAATAAAGATTTAAGCATCCAGTAAATAATTCAAAAGAATCAATGAAGCGTTTTTATAGCAATCCTCCAAATACTTACGAATTCCTTTTTCCAGGAAATTTAATAAAACTTGAAATAATCATATTCAGTTTTTATGAAGTACAGAATGTCAAGCTATATGACATAGCATGACTGGTGCATGAATCCGAAATCACACTTTTTTTCACGGAATTAACTTTATTTTAGCTTGTAATTACTCATATTTATCTGTTAAAATCTTGAGGGTCAACTACTTAACGGACGCATGCATGCTTATTTTAAGATATTACAATCTCTGGTTCAGACAACATCAGCTGAATAAGCGATTTCTGTCAAGTCTGGATTTACTCCAATTAAACCTTCCTCATCCAGAAAAGTGCAGTTATGATATAAATGACAGTGAAAAGTAAGCCAAATAGCATAATTATTTGATAAACAAATGTTATCTATGAGAAGGGTTAATGTATTTCACAACTAATATTGCCAATATTACCATTAGTATAGGGCAACTCTAATTTCCTGCCCATGAATGAAGTTCTATATATTACAAGCTTACAAATACATTCCAGCTTACAGCTAAAGATTGCATCAAAAACTTTTTCTCCCTTGATTATGGTATTCAGACTCCATCCACCTTACTTCCTACCTTACACCTTACAGTTCGTTCGGGTTGCCCCAGGTCCCTCAGTGTGAGGCACCTCTAATGTCTACCAGAGAGTTGCTAGTACATCTTCCAGGTATTATTTTGCATCTTCCAATCTTGGATGGTTTTCTGGGATGCAGTTTAGATATTTGTCGAGCTTATTCTTAAACACATCTACGCTCACTCCTGATATTCCTCAGATGAGCTGGCAACGCATTGAATAAGACGCTGCATTACGATGCTGGTGCGTAGTGGATTAATGTCCTGTGTGCTTTCCTTATTTTTCCTTGTATTGTTTTGGGCACTATTAATCTACCTCTGCTTGCTCTTTCTGATATTTTTAGTTCCATGATATTTTCTGTTATTCCTTCTATCTGTTTCCATGCCTGAATTATCATGTAGCGTTCTCTTCTCCTTTCTAGACTATATAATTTTAATGATTGTAGTCTTTCCCAGTAGTCAAGGTCCTTAACTTCTTTTATTCTAGCTGTAAAGGACCTTTGTACACTCTCTATTTGTGCAATATCCTTTTGATAGTGTGGGTACCATATCATATTGCAATATTCAAGTGACTACGAACATATGTTTTATAAAGCATAATCATGTGTTCAGCTTTTCTTGTTTTGAAGTGCCGTAACAACATTCCCATTTTTTGCTTTACATTTTGCCAAAAGAATTGCTATTTGATTCATTGCATAACATGTTTTTACCTATTTTCATCATCACACCAAGGTCTTTAACTGCTTCCTTATTTGTGATTGTCTCATTATTAGGTCCCCTATATGCATATAGCTTTCCTTCTCTGTCTCCATAATTTATTGATTCAAATTTATCAGAGTTAAATACCATCCTATTTTCCTCTGCCCAACTCATATACTTTGTTAAGGTCTCTTTGTAGAGCGTTCCTATCTTCATCACAAGTAATTTCTCTACTTATTCTTGTGTCATCAGCGAAACTACTCACTACCGAATCCTTAACATTACTGTCTATGTCTTCAATCATAATAACAAACAGTATTGCAGCTAACACCGTACCTTGTGGCACACCGGATATTACCTTGGTTTCATCCGATTTCTCATCGTTTGCAATAACTATCTGTTTTCTGTTGTGTAAAAATTCTTTTAACCATCTTCCTATTTTATCTACGATATTGTGTTTTCTAATTTTCTTTGCTAATATATTATGGTCTACTTTGTCAAAAGCTTTTGCAAAGTCTAGATAAACCACATCTGTTTCATTTCCGCTTTTCATATTTTTGAATATGTTCTCACGGTGGACTAACAGTTGGGTTTGTGTACTTTTTCCGGGTACGAAACCGTGTTTGTCCTATATTAAACAAATTATTTTTTTATAAATGTTTCATAATATTTTTCTTCATTACCCTTTTCATACACTTTCATAATATGTGATGTTAGACTCACAGGCCTATAATTACTTGCTCAAGTCTTGATCCACTTTTGAAAGTAGGGGTGAATATATGCTAATTTGTGCTCATCATAAATCTTGCCTGTATCTACACTTTGTCTTAATAATATTGCAAGTGGCTTTGCGATAGAATGAACTACTTTCTTTAACAAAATAGCAGGGATTCCATCAGGCCCTGCAGCAGCTCCATTTTTAATTTCATTAATTGCCTGCACAATATCAGCTTCATTAATTTCTATGTCAGCTAGATATTCACTATTTTCGTCCCTTACTTCTATATCATTATCTTCATTATCTATTCTAGGGGTGAATTCTCTCTATATCGTTCTGCCAGTATGTTGCAAATTTCCTTTTTTTCATTCGTTAATCTCCCTTCAATTCTCAGAGGGCCTATTTCTATTCTTCTTTTATTCATCTTCTTCGCATATGAGTATAATAGTTTGGGGTTTTGCTTGATATTTAATAGGGTTTTTTCTTCCAATTCCCGTTTTTCATTTTCTTTTGATTGTAAAATCTTTTGTTCTGCATTTTCTATCTTACTTTTTAGTTCTATAACTTTCCATGCATTTTTTTCTTTTGCAAGACCTTTTTTCCACTTTCTGATTTTCTGGAACAAGATCCTTCTGTCTCTTGGTATGCATGAATGATGTTTACTTTTCTTCTTCGGTATATATTTATCCACTATTTTCTCTAATATTTTATATAATATCTCCGTATTTACCCTTATGTCATCGCTTACGAAAATGTTATCCCAATCTTTGTTTAATTCTTCATTTATTTCTGACAATTTTATATTTTTACTGTAGAAGTTGTATTTTCCATATCCTTCCACTTTTCATTTCTTGCTTATCTCTGTTTTCACTTGCTTTGGGAATGAAACTGTTTAATTCTATGGAACATTATGGTCTGAAATACTCGCATTATAAACTATTATTTCTTTAACATAATTCACCTCGTTCACAAATACTAGGTCTAAAGTATTTTCCTTTCTTGTTGGCAGGTGATTTATTTGTTGAATGTTGTATTCTAGTAGCATATCTAATAGCTTTTCGAATTGCCTCTTATCTTCTGCACTACTATTACTCGCTTTTTTATATGTATAAGTACATCCACAATCTCCTATTCGTTCTTTCCATTCTACGAAAGGAAAGTTGAAGTCACCAGATAGGAGAATAGTCCAGTCCTTGTGATTTCTACATATATCATCCAATTTTTCAATTATTAAGTCAAACTCTTTAGTATTAGGAGGTCTATATATTACTATGTTCATTAATTTTTCAGATTCAAATTCTACCGCTATTAATTCACATTCTGAGTTACTATATTTCTCATATATTTTTTCCTTTTGTTTTTTGTCTTTCCCATATATTGCGGTTCCCCTTGATTCCTATTTTTTCTATCTGATCTATAAGTTTGGAACCCTTTTATTTGATCATCATTGCCCAGTCTCTTGGGAATACCAGGTTCACTTATTATTTCATTATATCTATTTTCTTTTCAATTTGGGTTAGTTCTTCTAAGTACTCTATTTTTCTTTTTGAGTTACTCGTAACTAAACCCTGCGCATTCATCACTATGATGGTTTGCGTGTTTTTCTCCTTCATTAATATTGGTAGTAATAAGGATTTTCCCATGTCTCTTTCCTGTTCTGGTATGTTGTTCTTTTTTCATTTCCAGAAATTCTAGACATTAAAAAATCCAACTTTTCCATAATATTTTGATTCTTCCTTTCATCATAATTATTCATTTTGGTGTCTGAATCTGTAATTTTCTCCGTTTCTTTCTTTCTGCAATATCTTCTTGCATAATAACTGATAAGTTATACTTCCGTATAACTTACCAGTTGTACCTTCTTTGACTTGCCAATGCATCTAAACTATCAAATCTTCTTTCATCCATGAAAAAAGATACTTGATCAAACGTCTAAACCGTAATTTCCGTAGGGAGGTAGTGCCGTCAGTGGACCTCATGCGGTGCACTGTAAGCATTACTTAAGGCTCTTTGCAGCATGCCTTCGGCCCCTAGCTGCAACCACTTTCGTTTCTCTTACTGTACCTCCTTTCATATTCTCTCTATGTTACTTTCCACTCTCTCCTAACACTTGATTCAAAGTGCAACTGCGAGGTTTTCCTTCTGTTAATCCTTTCAAAACTTTTACAGTTAATTCACATTTCAGTGCTGAATGACCTCACAGGTCCCCGTGCTTGGCCTTTGACCTAAATTCTATATTCAACTCGACTCATAAAAGGTCTAAAACAATAATGTGGCTTTAACACCCACCAGTATCATACCATCTTTTAAACCCTTCTGCTCTTTCTTTCCCTTCCCAAGTACAGACTTTCATTTCTTGTGATTCCTTTTGCCTTCTCTTCACCAGGCCACTCCGAGCGGATTGGCCTGACACAGAATCTTGAACGGACCACATCTTCTTGGCGAACAGTCGTTCAGCTTATTTTGGAAGAGGATGAATATTCTCTCCAAGAATCCATCGTTGTTGATTAAAACATCAGCTGGCAGTTCAGTGTCTGTGAACATCGTCCCATCGCCCCAGATGAATCTTGTCTCGTCGATCTTGCTGAGGTCAGAAACGTAGTAAACGCTCCCTGTAACGAGAGAGCAAGTCTGAGCCAAGTTTCAGTTCCTTGAAGTATGCTAATTATGTAGTTATTAAAATGGACGTAGTAATATGAGTTCATTACCTAGTGGTTAAGTTGGAGATGATAAAGCCCCTTCCACATGACGGGCACTCTGATATGCCCGCAATTCTCTCGCTTTTAAACAGTGTTATCACATCAAACAATCCAAGGCAGGCAGTAGTCACAGGCAGGCGAACCTATGATTTGGACCACACTCGTGATCGTAATCCACTCGCAAAATTGGTAACAGTGGCTGTCCGCCATGCATTTGCACCTTGTGTGGAAGGGGCTTAAGACTAACAATAAGAAAATTGCTTGTAGTATTCTTTTTAAGAATCAAAGAAAAATATGATGAGAATTCTAGCTAATCGTTTTAAATTCTTTACATACTCCAGTTCATTAAGACAAGTAATTAGGTATACAATAATTAATATTTTAATTCAATGAAGGTCAATTTGTATGAATGATCTCATGAAATTGTTGGGGCACGAGGCAGTCTTAAATCATTAACAAACCAAAAATTTATATTTAGAGGAGAATGTTACCCTGAGTAGACTTCCATTAATCAAAATGCCAACTTGAATATGTGACTCATCTCTATCCACTTAACTCCACCAACGGTTTCAGACAGGGCTCTTATTATAAGTTTCAAACAGTGAACATACTGTGTAGGTATGGAAATACTCTGAAGACATATCAGCAGTCCCACGCAGTCACCCCAAAGGTTTTGAATGCGCAGCAAAATGGCAATGGCAAAACTTTGTGGGAGAATCGTCTTGGTGTTTGGTGAACCTTAGAAAAACAGATTTATGCAACGCCTGTCTTAGTTTAGTGTCTCGAAAATGTGACTGAGAATGGAGTCATAGAGTTGAAGTGAAACGCAGAATACGCCAGGGCAAAGAAGGCAGCAACATCTGCTCAAAAATTCTGAAGAAAAGAATTATGTTTTGACGAAGCAACAAAAGATGTTGAATAAAATAAAAAATATTTCGAAGCTCGGTGTATGGAATATGAACGTCTGATATAGAAAAAAAAATTTATCTTTGTTTTTTTTCCTTCTTGTTAACGTGGTTACGTCATGTAGAGTACGTAGGGCGACAAGCTTGTAAAAAAAAGTGTGCATCATATGGATGAAGAAGTAGAGGAAGAAAGAGTAAAGTGTACATTGGGTGATGTGGAAGAGGAGGTGAAATGGAAGAGACTTGGCTTGCATGAACTACGTGTTTACAAAATGGAACAGACTGGGCAAAGTGCATGCACAGGGAAGTTAACGAGTTGCTGGTCAGAATTATATGTAGATATTAAACAGCTGATTTGTGTGTGTGCGTTTTTTTTTTTTTTTTTTTTTTTTTTTGTCCAGGGGTATGATTCTTGCTTCAGAAAGAACTGCTGCGTAGTTTTGCTCAGGAGCCAAACTCGCTCAGGAAGTATCTTTGTTGTACCTCTGCTGAAATAGCAGTGAAATGGGTGCTTGGCTGCTAGTGTAGTTAGTGATGATGGTGGTCGCAACTATGGCACAAAAGGATGCGGGTTGGGAACTTCATCCCAGAAAAAACACTTGCTGAGATAGGGAGGGCAACACCTTGGGGAGGCAGAACTTCTAAAGGGAAAGGTACATCTATACACGCATTATATATATTGTGTGTGTATATATATATATTATATTAATATCTATATTATATATTATATCATAATATATATATATATATATTGTAAAGAGTGAAACCTCTCACACACCATCTCATAAGCCAAAGTCATGCAATATCAAATTAATTCATTTGGTATTTTATTTTTCGCTGTAAGTAAAATTCGCACCTACAACCTCTCCCTCGCCGCTGCTTTAAGGAAAAAAATACTTTAATCTGCTTTCCTTGTTCGAGTTGACTGTTGAAGACCTTAATTAAATTCCAGTTGCAGACCAGGGAGAAATGCAAATCCTTGCCCAGGCAAGTCAGCTGGCAGAGAGGCAATGGACTGAGCATGTGCGTAGCGCCCTTTTGGAACTTGGGCCACGTTGTAGCCCATGCCCGCACGAAATGCCCACACCACCACCATCTGGAACACCCCTGTGATCTCCAGAGGCTATATAAGGCCTCGGATGGGCAGACTTGGCCTTAGAATTTGTTGGACGCTTGTCCAGGACTCCTGTCCTCCACCCTTGCTCTCTTGAACTGCCCCATCTTAGGCACGTGGCTGTAGTGGACCCTAATATATCTTTGCTGTGATCTCATTCACTTGGCCTCCCCATCGCTGGCCACCTTGAAGTATGGGAAACTAAATCTCCTGACGAAGGTAAAATGGCAGATTTAAGGTTTCTTAGTCATTCACATCCCTGTTACTTTTTTTAGATGCCTCAGTCCAGGTAAGTAATCATGGGTTTTTTTTATTACAGATTATGAGTTAGTCAGCTGTGAAATTCTGTAAATCATCTTGTGTGCAATATTGGCTTCCCCACTGCACCCTCTCCTTACGGCACCGTTCGTAGCAGGCTTCCAATGTGTTTCCTTCAAAGATATCCCACTCATTGCTTCTCTCATCTTGTAGTGAGTGACTATTGTATTTGGTCCCAGCTCCGATAACCATTCCTTCTTTGATATGTTTTCTACTCTAAATATGATTAAGTTAAACTCCAGAGTTTATATAAACACTCCTTTTAGAAGCAGGCCTTCAGCCAAGTTAATGAATATTTTTTTTACCTGACCTCAAGGCCAGAGTCAGTGAAATTCATATCAACATATATATATATATATATATATATATATATATATTATATATAGATATATATACTAGATATATATCCATATATCTATATATCTATCTATATATTATATATATATATATATATATATATATATATATATATATATATATCATGCGCATTAGTGTGATTCTAGGGCATAGAAGTTAACTCACCATCGCTATATGTGTAATGAAGAAGGCAAAGGTTTTCATAGTTTTGATGATAATCAGTCTGTGGCCTGGGATAGAAGCGCATTTTGCTTTCCCCTCAACGTCGCTAAACTTCTGGTTCAGTTCCACGTAAAGAAAGCCGTCTCCTCCCCACTTGTAAACGCCGTCGATGGCAGCTGAAAGCATAAGAATGATACAGTTCCCGGAGTTTTTCGTTTCAGTTCGGTGAGGTGATAAGTCCTTCACCGAAAGGCTAAGATATATTCGTGTTTCTGATTTGGAGAAGCTCTTTCGCCTAAATTGTTGGGTCTCAGACTCAATCGAACAACACAGGAACTTACATTGCTTGAAGTAGTACTTCGAACCGGTGTCATTCACTGGTGTGGTCAGGACCGGTCCATTTTTGGCAAGTCGACATTCGGAACTACCGTCCATCAGTGTGGTCATTGACCAGGCGTTACACTCTTGACCAGCGGCGATACAGGCGTATTTACAGTCACCTGTCCGAATACAATCTGGTAAGAATATGACACATACACAAAACCATATGCACATAAGACGTGTGTGAGTGTATCTGTAAATGTTTGTACTATAAAATTGCAAGCAAATACACTGAACTCGTGCTTTAAGTCTCACATTTTTTTATATTTTGTAGCATGTATGAGAGAAATACGTGATCAGTTAGCTACAACACATCACAAAGATGTCTGAGCGAAAAAATGTGATGAGTCAGAAAGCAAATGATAAATTTCTCTGCAACTCGCATGTAGCCAATATGTGGCAAGAAAAGCGTTATCTGAATAGTGAGAAGGGGAATCGTTTTTCTTGTTAAACAAGCAGTCTGATACAAAATCTAGACATAGACAACTTAGTTACCATTCTTGGCTGTCGGACAGCCAAGTAGCAAAGAGATCAGGGAGAACGGATGAAAAGTAAAAGACAGAAAGAGATGTAGCGGGCGACAGCCACTGAAGAACCTTACAATTCACTTACCTTTAGAGCATCTCACTATACGGTAACATAAAATGGGATCAATGGCTATCACACACTGTAAGGAAGCCTACTATATAGGGGCTATAGTAGATTCACATCAACCGTCCATTTGATGTCTAGGCCCATCCCTTACGACGCTCCTGACTGGCTGTTGATAAGCCAGTCACAGGGCTCGAAACTCTCAGTCTTTCGAGATTGTTTACATGGGTAGGATGTATGCTCTACCTCTCCTGAGGGTACTTTTGAAAGACGTATCCATCAGGAGAGGTGGAGCATAGATCCTATCCATGTGAACTCTCTCGAGAGACAGTTTTTCCGGCCGTGTGATTGGCTTATCAACAGTCAATCAGGAGCGTCGTAAGGGACTGGCCTAGACATCAAATGCACGGTTGATGTGAATCTATATAGTGGTGAGAGAGGCTGTCCCAGGCTGGCTGGATGGCAGCTAGTCTAAACTTGGAGTTTATTACCCCAACACTACATTTGTTTTACAAAGGAAAATAGTCTATGGGTACATGTAGTGTTGTATATAGTAAGACTGTTTTTGGCCAAAACCTCTCTAGCTGAACAATGGCCTCTTCTTTAAGGATAAAGAATTCGAGCCGACTCCAAATCCCAAAAGAAGCAAGAAATTTAAAATTTGGAATCTATGCCTATTTTGGGAGTTTTCCAGCTCTGTTTGTAGCCACAATACGTAAGCACCAAAATTCCAGCCTGAAAACATTAATAATCTTAAAAAAATAAAAGAAATATCAAAATAGATAGTTTCTGATCTTAAATGTGTTGAACACAAAAGAACTGGATCGTGACAGAACCTAACAAAAATTATTCCATTCCCAGCAGTATATCCAACACGGCACCTTAGTTCCCCGTTCAGCGAGTGGTTTACGCGCTCGCCTACCGATTCGGTAGTCGCGAGTTCAACGGGGAATCAGAGGAATTTATTTCTGGTGATTATAAAATCATTTCTCGATATAATGTGGTTCGGATCCCACAGTAAGCTGTAGATCCCGTTGTTAGTTAACCATTTGGTTCCTAGCTGCATAGAAATATCTAATTCTTCGGGCCAGCCCTAGGAGAGCTGTTAATCATCTCGTTGTTCTGGTTAAACTAAAATATAGTAACCTACTTTCTTTTTCATTTGGTAAGGGACTGATGAGATAAGGAAGCCCAAACCTGTATGTTAACAGGATGAATTTGCAAACAACACCCTTGGGCACATTACTCCACAGTCACCAGTGTTCTCATTGTTCACTGTGCTGTTGTTTGTATTGATTAAACGGATCCTACAGAGTATGTGGCGATTTGCATTTTCTTCTAATCAAGTGCCAAAAAGGCCATAAGATGGCTAACCAGCCCTGCCCCAAGATCTGGAAGCCTAGTTGTAAAAAAAAGAATATTGTAAAGAGATGATATGTACAGTTATAATTGAACAACCATTGAAACCACAAAAGATTATTCTATAATATACAAGATGGCTAATCAGTCCAGCCCCAAGACCTGGAAGCCCAGTTGTAAAAAATGAGAAGAATATTATAAAGAGATGATATGTACAGATACAAATGGACAGCCATTGAGGCCACAAAAGATTATTCCATAATATACAAGATGGCTAATCAGTACTGCCTCAAGATCTGGAAGCCTAGTTGTAAAAAATGAGAAGAATATTATTAAGAGATGATATGTACAGATACAATTGGACAGCCATTGAAACCACAGAAGATTATTATATATATAATATATACATGACCGTCAGCACACTCACAGACTTTAGAGACTGGCAAAATCTTAGGAAGCGTCCGGTTTGGCAATCATCTTTTCTGCAGCTATGAAGAAGGAGAAGACTCCGCCTTCAATTAACTGGACGCATCTCGGCGGTCCCCAGATGCCCAGGCCACGGAGGGTATGGTGATGGTCGCCACCACTGCGATCAAAATGAACTTCTTTTCCATCATGCGAGCAAACGCTTTCCACTTTTTCGCCTGACCTGGAATGACAAAAGTTTGACTTTATTCCTTCACTTTTTTAGTTTTCCTGTAAGAGAAAACTATTGAGATGGGTTTTTGTCTGTCCGTCCGCACTTTTTTCCTCTGCCCATAGATCTTAAAAACTGCCCTTAACCGCCCTCAGATCTTAAAAACTTGAAAAACTGCCCCTCCGCCCTCAGATCTTAAAAACTGCCCATCCGCCCTCAGATCTTAAAAACTGCCCCTCCGCCCTCAGCTCTTAAAAACTGGACCCGGTGCTTAAATTACTCCGCCCTAGCAGATCTTTAAAAACTGCCCCCTCCGCCCTCAGATCTTAAAAACTGCCCCTTCCCCAACCGCCCAAATCAGATCTTAAAAAAACTGCCTGCCCTCCAGATCTTAAAAACTGCCCCTCCCGCCCTCAGATCTTAAAAAACTGCCCTCCGTCCCTCATTATCTTTAAAAAAAACTGCCCTCGCCCTCAGATCGTAAAAAACTTGCCCCTTCCTCCCCTCAGACTTAAAAACTGCCCCTTCCGCCCTCAGAATCTTAAAAACTGCCCCCCTGCCCTCAAAAAGATTCTTAAACTGCCCGTCCGCCCTCATTATCTTAAAAACTGCCCCTCCCGCCCTCAGATCTCTAAAAACTAAACCCCCTTTCGCCCTCAAAGATTTTCGCCCTCCGCCCTCAAGATCTTAAAAACTGCCCCTACTCCGCCCTCGATCTTAAAAAAGCTGCCCCTTTTCCCCCCCCGCCTCCCAAGATCTAAAAACTGCCCCTTCCCGCCCTCAGATCTTAAAAAAGCCGCCTCCGCCCTCGATCTTAAAAACAAACTGCCCCCCCGCCCTCAGATCTTAAAAAACTGCCCTGTTCGCCCTTCCTCAGGTCTTAAAAACTGGCCCCTCCGCCCTCAGATCTTAAAAAACTGCTGAGGCTAGAGGGCTGACAAGTCGGTAGGTTGATCATCCAGCCTCCAACCGTCAAACATACCGAATTGCAGCCCTCTAGCCTCAGTAGCTTTTTATTTTATTTAAGGTTAAAGTTAGCCATAAATCGCACGCCTGGCAACTGTATAGGACAGGCCATCACCGGGCCGTGGTTGAAGTTTGATGGACCGGGGCTCATACAGCATTATGCTGAGATCATCGAAAGATGGTGGCCTTGATTATACGCTGTACAGAAACTCGATTGCGTCGAAAAAAACATCGGCGCATTTTTAACTTGCATTTCGTTGTGGAAGAATATTTTTTTAAGTATTGTCACACACATCCCCCCCCCCCCACCCCCCCCCCCCACCCCCTTCCTTCCAGGAATCTGTATAAAACATTAAAACCGTCAGGCATCGTATGAGAACCATCCATAGGGGGTATTGCCGACAGTGCACCTCACGCGGTCCAGATATGCAGGCATTACTTGATAAGGTACTCAGCAACGTCCCTTCGGCCCCTAGCTGCAACCCCTTTCATTCTTTTTTACTCTACCTCCCTTAATATTCTCTTTTTTATCTGTCATAGTGCAACTGAGATGCTTTCCTCCAGTTACACCTTTCAAACCTCTTGACCGTCAACTCCCCTTTGGCGCTGAAGGAACTCATAGGTCCCCAGCGCTTGGCCTTTGGCCTAAACTCCACATTTCATTCTTTCGTTGAGAAACCCATCGTCACGAAGTCATATAATCGATGGGGAACTGGTTCACATGACTGCTGTGCTCAAAAGGTAATCTTGAAACTGCGGAATCGATTCCCTTTCCCTATTCTTCTCCAAAAGGTGGAATGCCCTAATGCAGTAGAGCATGAGATGGATTCAATTCACGTGAGAACTATTCATACAAACATTCACACATAAAGCGCGATGTCTATTCACTTAAATGATCAAGGCTAGAAAGTCGATGTCTGTTTGAATAACTGACGCATGAATGAGGTGATGTATATCTACTTCATTCCCGTATTCAAAAGGTAATGATTATCTAAATAGCTATCAACTACGTAAGATGATATCCGTCTGCATGATAATTTCATGTTAATGCATAATATTATTTCACAAGATTGATGGCGCCCGCTATGCTGCGTTGCCCGTCATGTCTCCCCTACTTCCCCGATCCCCTACTTACTCTCCCCAACCCGGGACAGACAAACAAGAAAGATCCGATCGGATTTTGTTTTTATAGATTAATTTACATCTGGTTGTAGTTCATCGCTGATGACATTAGAGAGGAGAGGAGAGTCCGCGTTGGTCTTCCCTTCAGTTCTGGTGCTATTCCTCGGAGAGTCAAGAAACTAACTTCATTGCTATAGTAGATTCACATCAACCGTGCATCTGATGTCTAGGCCCGTCCCTTACGACGCTAATGATTGACTGTTGATAAGCCAATCACAGCGCTGGAAACTCGCAGTCTCTCGAGAGATGTTCACATAGGTAGGATGTATGTTCCCTCCTCTCCTGAGGGATACGTCTTTCATAAGTATCCCTCGGGAGAGGTGAGACATACATCCTGCCTATGTGAACTCTCTCAGGAGAGAGACTGAGAGTTTCCAACCCTGTGATTGGCTTATCAACAGCCAATCAGGAGCATCGCAAGGGACTGGCCCAGCCATCAGATGCACGGTTGATGTGAATATGTGAATCTACTATAGTACCATTTCGCGAATGAAACAAATTAGAAAGACCAAATAAACGTGATCTACATTGACTGGTTTTATTTAAATTGTCATTTAAATGAAAAAAAAGAAAGATCGGTCTTGATAACTCATCGTCAATAATTATTGGTCGGAAAGAGTCTCGTGATGGGACTGCATCCCCACTCTTTATTAATTAAGGTCACTTGTCTGGTCATTTGAACCTGTGGGAAAAAACGACTAATAAAAACAGATTTTATTTTTGGAGAATAAAAAAAATCGAGTTTAGGCAGCATTCAAAAATTTCCCATTGCAGGGAATGTAGTTCCATCGGTGAACAGTAGGGGAAAAAACTCCAATTGTCCCTCAACACCTATGTGCTAATCCCCAGGTAGTTCATTTTTCTACCTGGGGATTATCACCTAGGTGTGAAATTTTTCACCTCTTAATGAGGCGTTAATTACTTTTCACACCTTTGGTTGTGAAAATTGACCATAAAGGTGTGAATATAACGAATAGGTGTGAAATTTCACAGGTTCCCACAGTTGTGTCCTGCCGCACAAAACTCTGCAGGGATGAAAACCCTGATTTCCATCCTGACCCCAAAGGACCTCATACTCTATGGGAGGTAAAAACCCTGATTTCCATCCTGACCCCAAAGGACCTCATACTCTATGGGAGGTAAAAATCCTGATTTCAACCCTGACCCCAAGTTCCTCATTGTCTACAGAGGTAAAAAAACTCTGATTTCAACCCTCACCCCGAATTCCCTCCACTAGCCCCCCAATGATGCCTTAAAACTTGAAATACACAGGTTCCAACATGTCCCCCCCCCCCCCCCGAATTCACACATCCCAAAACGCAAATTATTTTAAGTCAATAGAGTGCACTGAAAATTAACTTAACAAAACCCATTTCAGTCTTAATCATTTATGCGATGTGTATATAGATGTATAATATTCTATACGTAAAGAAGTTAAATGGAAAATAAGATTACATACAGAATTGTTATTATTTTTGTAACAAAAGTCATACAGAAATACATGGGGAATGGTATACATGAACTAATATTCCATACAAAGTCATACAAGAAAACACTGGTAAAGGTGTACAAAAACATACACAGACATGATATACATTCGTTTTACGAAAATAATACATCATCGAGACACATTGCTAGTATATACTACACACATCATCCCCAGTTTCCCAATCATGTGTGAAAGATAATTCATCTAATACATTTAAGCTTTTAAATCTTGATAACAAGTTCTTCATATATAAATCTTCCACACATCTTTCTAATTGACATCCGATTGAACCTATGTAAATGGCCCATCAAGAACCAAGGGAAACTTATTAAGATCTCATAAGACTAGAATCTTGACAACTTCACATTTTTACATGTCCGTCGTATTTCTCCATCGCACACCCACCCTCCCTCCCCCAACCCTACACAATACCCAGGAGAAACACTTTAGAGTTTTTAACTTAATGTTCTTGCACTAAATGTTCAAGAGGCTTGTTTTGAAACTACTTACAAGCTAACTGGTGCTTTCCTTCGCCTTCGTCACGACCTGTTCGAAGCAAGACTGCAGGGGGACTGCCAATGTCCGTGAGGAAAAAGTAGTTTGTCAAGTACTCCTTTTGGATATCCAAGACCAAACTTCTAACTCTTGCAAGAAATAACGCAAGTTTCACTCAGCTACTTTTCATGATATTACTTAGAAGCAATTACCTAATGGAAAATATTGATTTTGTAATGAAAGGATTTGCTACCCTTCTTACACCACATGTGGTAGTGTGATTCATATACATGCATTAAGTCACAAATGTCCTTTAATATCTAATTTGCTCTACCTCGGAATTAATATATTTTCATACAATGTTAACCGAAGGGGAATTTTTTAGCAGGTGATAATGTCGTCCTCCCGTGTATTCGAACCAGCGGACAGCCAGAGAAGAAATCAGGACCGCAGTGACAGTATCGACGTGGCAAACAAGTGAGATTATAGGATGATACCGATTCCATGCTTACAAATCTCTGTCGCATATATATCATACATGCATACATAGATATATACATATATGCATTCACGTATCTATCTATCTATCTATCTATCTATCTAGCTATTATCCTATAAATAATATATATATATATATTATATATATATAATATTATATATAATATATATATATATATATATATATAACTTCCCTGGAGACAGAGAGTCCAAGTGACAAGACATCTCAGCTTAAGAATGCTGATGTACCTAAGCAGGTCAATGATCGTCCTGTAGTTATGTGCGTTCCTTACCTAAGCATATCAGTGCCAGATAGCTTGTCCAGGTGCCTTTGAAAACTGGCTGCAACCAGTTACCGAAGGGCATGAGTTTGTTTGTACATGTGCGCCTCTTTCGTTCTTAACGGAAGGTAACTAGGCAGAAGATGGAGACAGTTACGGGGAGAAAAGGCAAGATGCCGGATAGCTCTGCGAAAGTTATATTTTGTTTCAGTGTGTGATATTCCAAGCTGCAATGGGTAGAAATTATTGTGATTTAGCCAAAAGGATGGCTTGTTTCTGTTTTTGACATTTTTGTAAAGATGTTCTATTTCATTTAATCTTTGACTTTGTCTTTACAATTGTGTTGTGCTCACTAGTGTGTTTTCTCCTGTCTTTTAAACAGGCGGATCTAGGTGGAGGGGACTAAGTGTCCCTAGTGAGGGGGTACTGTATTTTGGAGAGGAGATAATTGGTGTTTGACTATTACTGATTAAGACTAATATTTCACGGGGGGGTTATCTGAGTTAATTGAACTATGAGTTATTCTATTGATTATCCTGTAAGAATCTGAATTATTCAGTTAGTACTTTACTTTGAATAAACGTATACTTGTAGCTCTGACTCTGATTTGGTGACCTTAGATGAAGGAGTGGAGGGAGAGAGAGAGAGAGAGAGAGAGAGAGAGAGAGAGAGAGAGAGAGAGAGGAGAGCGAGAGAGAGAGAGAATAGGCCTATTGTCAGGGTCTGAGGGAGAGAGAGAGAGAGAGAGGGGGGAGAAGGTGTTACCAGACTTAGTTCACCTTCTGCTCTTGGCTAAACGCTTACCAAATATGAGAATAATGGGGGCGATGCTCCCGTTGTTAGAGTGGTGGCAGCGGTGGTTGAACGAAAAAGCCTTTTGTGAGATGGGTATTAGCTATAAAATGTTGTTTTCAGAGTGTCTGACTCTGGGAATGTTATATTTCAGTTAGTAACTTATGGGGGTTAAGGTGTGTCCATCCGTGGTTATGGTACTGAGCCAGAGAAATTGTACTGGAGTCATCAAATTTGCCCATACTGATGCCTCAGGCTCGGTTGGGCAGTCAGTCAGTTAGAAATGAGATCTTTTGAGTGCGTGCTGCTAAGTGTTTTCTCGCCTGTAATGCGGAGTCTTTCAAATGGTGTGTGTATTAGGTGTTTGTAAATGCTCAGATTCCGGGTTTGTTTTCATGGTGAAGGGGTGTGGGGAAGTTTGGGTGTGTGTTTTCTTTTTGAGGGCTGAGGGGGGTTGAATCATTTTGTGAGTTATGGGTTTTTATTGGTTTATATCCCACCAGTTTTTTTTTTTTTTTTTTCCCCATAGGAGTGGAATGTTATGTGTTTTTTTTTTTTATCTTGGTGCATGTTTAGAAGAGACGCATTCGTCTTTGTTTTAATACATACGTGTGTATTTGAATGGTTTTCATACATGCGAAACTGTTGTTTGAATTGCAATTTTTTCTTGGAGACAGAGAGTGCCCACTCGTTCTTACGCGCTCAGCGCAATTTCTGCTGAACCAACCCAGAGGGGTATTGCAAGGGGAGGGCGAGTGGTGGTCTGCCTTGGGGGGCATTGCTTGACCGGAGGGAGGGTGAAGTCTCTTATTATTATTTTTCATTCCTTGGATAAGGAATTTTCAATGCCAGGACATCAGCTGATAATGATTGGTTGATGATGTGAGATGCCCGTAGGGTTTTTTTAAAAAGATTTTTTTTTTTCTTTCTCTTGAGTGAAGAGGAAAGGGAATGAAGTGCATATATATTTGGTGTAAGTTTTCCTTATGCTTTGGAGAATGCTTTTACGCAATATTAGGGGGCACAATTATAATTGGGGATTCGGAGATTGTTTTTTTTAATGGAGATTTGATTGGTATTAGGGAGATTACTTTGAAATGGTGCTGAGTGATGGTGATTGCCAAGTGGTGGTGAATGGTGATGCCCGGTGGTGCTGACTGATGATGAATGCTGACTGATGTTGTTAGGTGGTGTCGCCATTGGTGGTGGATGGGTATCTGATGATACCGGTGAGTGGTGTTGATTTTTGGTGTGGCAATGGTGGTGCATACTGGGGAAGTGGTGTTGATTTTGGTCTGGCAATATATAAATATTGGGAATGGGAATAATGCCCAAGCCCTTACTTGAGATATTTTGCAGGAGAATTATTACTACGGAGAATTATTATTATTTTCATTATGGGAGATATTTTACAGGAGAGGTACTTAAGTAGAATTATCATTACTTGAGACATATTTTACAGGAGGTTTGAGATATTTCATGGGAGATTATTTTATAATTATTACAGATAATTATATTATGGAGGATTATTTCAATGAATTATGGGAGAAGTTTTGTGGTTAATTATTTACGGAGTTTCTATGACTTTGGAGAATATGTCAGTGGTTCATGGGTGATGAATCTTGCTGATCTTGGTGAATTGTGCTGAATGCTGATTTTGCTGAGCTTTTTGTGAGTTTTTGTGCTGAATTTTTGGTGAATGGCAAGCATTAACATTGGTGATGTTTTTTATACTAATAACCGGTGAATGTATTTTTTTATACCTACCAACCTGGGTGTTGTAATGCTATCAAGGTGGTGATTTTTTGTGTGATTTTTTGTGTGTGTGTGATTTTTGGGAGGACTAACGACACATTTTTTTTTTTCGTTTTTTTGTGAGTTCAGCAGAGAATTGCTGACATCTACGGTGAGTCACGGGGATAGTTAACAGTGGCCTGATTTTCTTTTTTTCTCTTTTTTCCCTTTTTGGATGTTAGCTATCGCTGGCGCAAGTTTTTTTTTATCATGGGCGAGTTTTGAATTTATTTTTTCTCAATCCGAGCAGTTTTGTGTGAATTTTTTTTAAATGTCTCAGTTCGTGACTTGGAGTCATTGTTCGGGAACGTGTTTATAATTTCAGCTGTTGATGCTGCAGAGAGATTTATGGGGGAGTTTTTGCATTTTTTTTAATGCATATGAAATGGCACTACACTTTTTTTTCTTTTTTTTTTTCTGGATATTTGTGTTCCAGGAAGTTGTGGGTTTCTTGCACAATACTTTTGTTGTATTTGAGACAATTTTGTTTTGCCAGAGATAGGAAACTTGGCTAAGTTTCTAGTGGGCCTAATGCCGTAGTGCATATGGAGAAGTCTATACTTAGACACTTTGAATTTGGAGTTTTTGTTATAATGAGTTGTGGCCACACTGGTGATTTTTTTAGAATTTCCTGGGGCAATTGTATTTGCCGAGTTTTTGCCTTTCTTAGCAGCTATGCTAAACAGAGAGTTTATAGTTTTTGACTATAACATTGAGTTATTTTTCTGGAGAATTGGAGATATAATTTGAGGTACAATATTTTTGGACATTTGATTTTTTTTTTTTGGGGGGGGGAAATAATTCCACAGTTTAGGCCTATGGTGGTGAGAGCTATGTTTAGTTCAATTGTTTTGCAGCCATTTTTGTTGCAACTGGAGACATCTTTTTTGAGGAGACATGGGGAATATTTTTTTAGTGGTGTCAGCTAGATGCTTTGAGTGCATATTTTTTGGGAGATGGAGTTACACTTTTGATTTATCCTGCTTGGAGATTTAATATTTTTTGGAGACTTGTTTTATTCCACATGGAGTTATTGGTGAAATAGAGGTAAGTATTTTTTATTTGCCGAAACAGAGTGAATATTTTTTGCTGGATGGTGGTTTTTATTAACACTTTGGTTATTGGTGAATGATGAGGGAATATGGTGGTGTGGTTATCAATTAAATGGAGGTAATATTTTCATCGCTGGGGTGGTGTTATTATAATATGGTGATTTATACATATATGGAGATGGCATTAATCTTTGGGGGGTGACTTTCTTTTTTATGTGGTTATGATTTTTTTTTTCTGGAGTTTTACGAGCCAAGGGTTCTTTTTGGCTTTTGTGACTAATTGGAGGCGAGTGGCATTACTGCATTGTGGTCTATGGAGATGTTGCATTTTTTATATTCACCAGTGAGTTATTTTTGGTGGCATATAATTGCTGTATTGTGAGTTTACTGTAGTTTTTTATCCTGGATAGTGATAATTTCTATATAATTGGGCAGCATCATGTGAGAGTTATGTCTTTGAGACAATTTTTGAATACCTTAGTCATATCCTGGAGATAATTTTGTGAAATGTGCTTACGTGATTTCAGTATAGAACTTTTTTTTTGAGAATCATGGGTTTCTGAAGTTGCGAGTCTGACTGGACATTCTACGCTGCACTTCAAGCACAACGTGTCCGCAGGTGGATTTTTTGCTGAGAATGCTGTGATGAGTCCGGTTGCCGACTCTTTTCCTCTAGTGGTGATGCTCAGAGTTTTTTGTAATATCTGGAAATGTTGACCATGGCATTTCATGTAAATGCACGTGTAAGGGGTTCCTTTCTGGCCTTGTCCGATAGATGAAAAAGTTGCAGTGGCAAAATTCCGTAACTATACATGTGGCATTTATGGGGAAAATGCGGGGTTATGCATATCATGCATATGTTATGTTCTTGTTATCTTTTTTTTATTTTCCTTTTTTTTCTTTTCCTATGAGAGATGTAATCGGGGATTGAGCTTTAAATAGCATTTCTTTTTGGATGTGGGAGAGTGTTTATTTTCTTAGGGGTTTGTGAATTGCATAAATGGGTGTTTGACATTGAGTCTCATTGAAATTAATTATGTGAGCGGTGAAGAGTGTTTTTACTGATTTTGTGGGTTGTTGAAATATCAGAGCTTGAGAGAATATTTTTCAGTGATGATTTTTGGGTCTGGGCTCGTTACGTGATTTTTTATTTTTTTTTCATTGGCTCATTACTTTTTTCTTTTTTTTTACTTGTGAGAATTTGTGAGTTTGAAATGCGATGACAGAAGTCCGTGGAGTTACTGTGAGTTCTGGAGTTGTGCTGGTGTGTGAATTTGGTGAATTTTTTGTTGTTGTTGGAGAATTAAGTTAGAGAACTTAATATTTTTTCTTTGTGGGGTTGTGATAATGACTTATGATTTAGTGGTCATATTAAATGGAGTTATTTGGGAGACGTTCAGTTAGTATTTTTGGGAATTTTTGAGATTGTTATTTGATAGAAGTATGTCTGGGGTTAGTTCTTTTTTGATTGACCGATGACTTGACTGACATACTTAAACACACCATAATCGTCGTTCCCCGACGCTAGCAAGACGCCCACCAGCCGTTGCAGAGATGTTGCTGTCGTTTGCCCAGGGTACTTAAGAGAGTTTCTACGAGTCTACAGAGTTCTACAGCGCTTTTGGGTCTACAGAAGCCGTTGGATATCTTCCGCTGGGAGACATTTCGCCTTCCTACAGCGTGCTACGAGTCTGTGCAAGCAGTTGCAGACAAAGAGGGATATTCAAGAATCCAAAATGAGAAAAGTTTATACACCCAATTGTTTTTGGAGATGAAGCATGGTAGACAATTACTTTGTACTGCCAGAGATGTGCAGTTATTACTATATTTTGTGTTTAATGAGCCAGCCAGTGTTTTTTTTTTATATATATGAGCTGTTTTATGTGGCCTGTGGCTAGGCTGGGGCTAGCCAGGATGGTGACTGAGCTAATCTGTAAAAAGGAGGAATGTACAGACTTATCATTTTTAACTTCCCTGGAGACAGAGAGTCCAAGTGTCAAGACATCTCAGCTTAAGAATGATGATGTACCTAAGCAGGTCAATGATCGTCCTGTAGTTATGTGCGTTCCTTACCTAAGCATATCAGTGCCATGATAGCTTGTCCAAGGTGCCTTTGAAAACTGGCTGCAACCAGTTACCGAAGGGTGTGAGTTTGTCTGTACATGTGCGCCTCTTTCGTTCTTAACGGAAGGTAACTAGGAGAAAAGGCAAGATGCCGGGGGATAGCTCTGCGAAAGCTATATTTGTTTCAGTGTGTGATATTCCAAGCTGCAATGGGTAAGAATGATTGTGATTTAGCCAAAGGATGGCTTGTTTCTGTTTTTGACATTTTGTAAAGATGTTCTATTTCATTTAATCTTTTGACTTTGTCTTTACAATTGTGTGTGCTGACTAGTGTGTTCTCCTGTCTTTTAAACAGGCGAATCTAGTGGAGGAGACTAAGTGTCCTAGTGAGGGGGACTGTATATTGGAGAGGAGATAATTGGGTGTTTGACTATTATGATTAAGACTTATTTCACAGGGGGGTATCTGAGTTAATTGAACTATGAGTTATCATTCTATTGATTATCCTGTAAGAATCTGAATTATTCAGTTAGTACCATAGATGATGGAGTGGAGGTTGCGAGGGAGAGAGAGAGAGAGAGAGAGAGGCTATTGTCAGGGTCTGAGGGAGAGAGAGTGATAATAATAATAATAATAACCTTTATTCCAATAATACATTGGGTTTTCTATTTACATCAGGTCATTAACCAAGGTTAGAAAGCGTACATTAAAGCTATTAAAACAATAAAATCATAGTATACTATAACAATATACACACATACATACATATATATATAAATATCTAATTATATCTTAATATACAAAATACACACACACATCACACACAATTACACACACACACACACACACACCCACACACACACATATATATATATATATATATATATATATATATATATATATATAAATAAATATATATATATATGTATATATATATATATATATATATATATATATATATATATATATATATATATAAATCTTGAATTAGGAAAAATTGTAATTTTGGTTATAAAACATTGTTCCTAGAACAATAATTAGTAAAATTACTCCAACATAAAATGTTCTCCTAGATAATGGTATGTCTTAAAAAGCGGTTATTGACGTGAGACGTGCGGCTAATGTTCAGGTACGGTTGTTTCCTATAAAAACAAAACTTATCTACGAAGATTAATTATTGTTTAAAGAGTTTTTTCTTAGTTTATTTTTAAAAGATCTTAGGGATTTCTTCGTCTTTCAATGAGCCAGGTAAACTATTCCATAACTGTGGACCTTTAGTATTTATTTCCCTTGATCCTATATCTGGACACTAAATTATTTGCTTGTCTTGTAGTCATCCCTGTCCACCGGTCAACGGTTCTAAAATTATAAAGCCAGTTTCGGAAAAACAATTTTTCAAAACTTTAAAAACAAAAACACAGACATCAAAAGTGTACTTTTTTTTCACTTTCAACCAACCCAGTTCTAGTAAAAATTGGAGATATATGATCATATTTTCTCACTGTACCCATGGCCACCCGAGCCGCAAAATTTTGAAGTTTATGTACTCGTTGCATAAGGACGTTGCTTGTTGAACCCCATATTATATAGCAGTAATGAATTAAACTTAATACTAACGATTGCACTACGATTAGGCGAGTTTTCTGGTTCGAATAAATTTTTTTAGTCTATTGAGATAAATAAGTGTGCCCCATGACTTTTCTGTGCAGTTCATCAATGTTTTTTCGAATGTCATGTGTTTATCGGAGTGCACTCCAAGATTCTTTACGGATTCCATAGGTTCGATGATGGCCCATTAAAATGATTTTGATGTTATCACCGATTTCGGATAGATATTGCCTGGAGCCTAGGAATACACATTGCGTTTTACTTTCATTCAACAATAAGCCATTTATTTGAAAATACATCTTCACTCTATATAAAATCTCCTCAGCTTTGCGTACTAAATCTTCCAAGTTATCGATGTAACCATCTATTATTATTTGAGTGTCATCAGCATACTGAACAATGAAACAGTCACTTAAAAAATTTCTCAGGTCATTTTTCCATAGATGTTAATAAAATTGGTCCTAGGATTGAACCTTGAGGTACACCCAAAACCGACGTTTTTGGGGTTGAGAAAACTTTTTTGAGTCTGACAGATTGTACTCGATTACGTAATAGTCTGTGAACCAGGATGGATCAATAAATTAAATGTCTGACATTTCCCACCCGCAAAATTTCATGGTTCACATTATCAAAAAGCTTTCGACAGATCGAAGTAGTAAAAGGGAAATTTTCTTCTTGTCTATGTTATCGTAGATTTTATCCGATATTTTTAATAGTGCTGTTTCCGTTAATAGTTTTGGTCGAAAGCCATGTTGACTTTTAGAAATGAGGTGATTACTTTTTAAGTATTCAATTAACTAATTTGATACTATTTTTTCTAATATTTTAGATAAGACCGGAGGTAAAGAAATTGGCCTGTAATTAGAAATTTCGTCTCTATCTCCGTTTTTAAAATAAGGAACAACATGGGGATTTTCCACGTTTCTGGGTAGATATTAGTTACGATAGATGTATTAATAATTATAGTAATGTAAAATAAAATTATATATAGAGTATCTTTTATAAAACGTAGCGGTACGCCATCGGATCCGTACGCATTTGACTCTTTGAGAGAACTAATGACTAGAATGACAGTATCGCAGTCAACATGTGACGGTTTAAAAGAATATAACTGATTGTTTGGGAATGTATTCATTACATCGATTTGTGCTCTTTTATTATTCCTGGCCAGTTCTTCTTGCGTTCTTTCATATGTCTTTCTTCCTACATTCGCAAAATACTTATTAAATTTCTCTGCCTTGTCAGTTAAATCTTCATTTTCTATTTGAGATTCTTTGTTAGTATTATTGGGCAGAATTGAACGCACTATTTTCCAGGAAGTACGTAAGTTATTCTTATTACAATTTTAAGTTCGTTCCTGTAGTGCTGTTTCCATACTGTTATCCATTTCAATTTTTACTTCCTTCTTTTTCTCTTTAAAATTATTTCTCATTATTGTATTATTCCTATCCTTCTTGATATCGTTTTGTAATTTATCTCTTATTATTATATTTTGTTTGATGTTATTAGTTATTCAGGGTTTACGGGGGCGGGTGATTACTTTCGTTACTATTGGAGCACATTTATCAATACATTTGGTTAAAACATTCGTTAAAATTTGTACTTTTTGAGAACTTACATTATCAGTGTTTAAAATACCATTCAAAGTGGGTGTTTCTTTCATCACCAAAATTACAGATACTCACTTGAGAATAATTCTTAAGACATCGGAAAGTTTCATGAATGGGTTGTTTCTTAGGTTTACGTAAATTTAAGGTAACTATGATAGCTTCGTGGTTCGCCTACTGGCTTGGAATAACGTCCCGAATCGAGTACCATTTCCTTATTATTAGTAATTTGTAAATCTATCAACGTTGCTGAGTCTGAAGTTACTTCTGGTTTGGTTGTAATGAGTTGGTGTAACTTTAGGTTTATTTACAACTTTATTCATTTTTTGTTTTGTCTGTTTTGAGCAAGTCGTTGTTAAAATCTCCAAGTATAAAAATAGGCTTGTTTCGTAAAATTACATTTTTAAAAGAATCGGAAATATAATTAAAAGATGAAACATTTGCTTTTGGGTGACGATATATACAACCTAAAATAATTGACGGTATTTTACGGTGTTGTACTGATAACCATTCAACTTCAATGCCTTCCTATTTTTCAATGCAATTATTTATTACATTTACCTTTAAATAATCTTTGACATATATGCAAACTCCAACTCCTCGGCCATGATCATCTCAATAAAGTTGATAAGAGGAATATTAATATATGCATCATTCATATAAGGATATAGCCACGTTTCACTCACACATAAAATATCAAAATTGCCTTTTTCTAATAAATGTTCAACTACATGTTTATTGCTTAAAAGTGATTGTCCATTAATATATATAATAGTTATAAAATTACGGCGATTGGTAGACCTAAACTCTTCGGCACTATCATCTTCGCCATCTTTCTAGTTCTTGTGCAAAATACTACATAATTTGCTCTTATGACCATATTCGTGGCAGTAATTACATTTTAGTTTATGGTCGTATCTACAATTTGACTATTTGTGGTTAAATTCACCACAGTTGTAGCAACCTCTTCCGTATGTCGGTCTATTGTCAGAAAAATTATTCCTGGGAGGATAACGATTAAAATGGTTCAAACTTCTGTTTCTTTGTCTATTCCTAACACTATGAGTCTCAACTTGATCTCTCCTATTGTTTCCAGTTCTCAATTTATATGGCATTGGATGGCTGGGGTCACTTCCATATCTAAAGTTTCTATGGTTTCTTACATTGTGATTTCCATAGTTATCCTCTATTACAGATCTTTTTCCACCATTGTTTTGTTTGTGTGCCATCCATTTAGTCTCATTCCAGTTTTCTCTAATAATACTACCCTGAGATGTGGATACGATTGCATCCAATAACCTGACTGCTCCTATTCTACTTAAATTATCATATGACAGACCATCTTTGTTATCATAGCAGTTTTCATCTATGTCTCCCGTTCCAAGCCTGAAATAGTTCTGGGTCCCAATGTAAATAACACCGTTGTCTTGACACCAGCCAAGCAACTTAGTATTAAAATCATTAATTTTGTTAACAAGATCATCTGATTTCAAGCTTGGAACAAGCTCACATATTTTAATGCTGATATGTTCATTTTTACTTTTCAACTCTGCGACAATTTCTCCAATTTCATCCAAAAACCATCTCTGATACATAATTTTCCCAAGAATGTCCTGAGCATCACCATAGATAATACATTCGCTTAAGGGGGGTGATCAGATTTTCCTTTATCCATGACTTAATTAGAGACATATTTGCTTCAGGGAGGGTCCTAATTAGAGTGTTTTCTTTAAAGTCCCTTCTTCTTACTCCCTGTAAACTCGAATCTCCTATAAGCAACGTTTTCTTCTCATCTAAAATAGAACCGAGTCTATCGCCATGACCATCACTTCTTTCGACACTCCTCTGTAATGCTTCTTGCAGTGTTTTGATTTTCTCCGCTGCTATAAAGACTAGAGTTTTAAGTTCTTGGATTTCTTGTGTCCTTTTCTCTCAGGTTTGTTACGTTAATGACATAAAAGTTCTCAACTTGTTTCTGTTACGATTTTTCAAATTTCCTCAGTAGTTCTGTATATCGTCGGTCTTCATTTTTCCCCTTCTAGATCAGTGTCATACCTGGTGTGTTGTTGATCCTTGTAAGTTCGAAATAATAAAGCTTAGTTTATCAATTAGGTTTTTTCCTTAGTCCGTCCAAATCCCACTTATTTGTAATTGACTACAGAAATTTTGTATTTCACCTTTTATGTAATTTCGATGTAGAACCTCCAAGTTGGATTCCTTAAGGTAGACAACGGTGGATGATTTTTCGACAAGGTCCCAGCTGTCGCTCCTTGTAACAATTGATCGTTATTTTCTTCTGTAGTTGTTCGACTGGACATTTTTATATATTTGCTCACAAGTGAAATGTTCCTAAGATTAAAACGTGTATTAGAGGATAAGTTGTACTGGGTTTTAATCTCATATGAGAAACAGCAATGCTATTCTGGAGAGTGTTAGTAGTGACGTAATCAGGTCTTAGTGCGCATGCGCAATTAAGGTAAATTTTTTTGTGACCAGGAAGTCTGTACTATTTCTACTAAAATCTTTTAACTAGTTTTAATCAACTAAGTACAAAAAAAAAATAAAAAGTAACTATATTACGACACGATCACGTTCACGTACACTTTCAACAGACAGTCCACACGTTTTTGTGGTCCAAACACTGGATATTCCAAACAAATTAGGAGATAATAAAGGGGAGCGTTTTGTCATAAGACGTTTCTTGATGCAACTAGAGAGAGAGAAGAAGAGTGAGAGAGAGAGGGGGGAGAAAGTGTTACCAACTTACCAGACTTAGTTCGCCTTTCTGCTCTTGGCTAAACGCTTACCAAATATGAGAATAAACGGGGGCGATGCTCCCGTTGTTAGACATACACAACCACACACACACACACACACACACACATCTATATATATATATATATATATATATATATATATATATATAGTATATATATATATATATATCTAATAAAAGGAGCCCATAAAAACACCAAAATGTAGAGAGAAAGGTACTATATTTCAGAGACTGCTGTCTCTCTCTTCAGGTATATGAATGAGAAAAGTTTACAGAAAAGGTGGTATTTATACCAAGAGATCCGTCCACAAGTAAGCCAATTTAGGTCACCCCGATAATAATCTTCCTTTAATCTTCTTAAGCGTTGGTTGAATGAAAACTTCGTCAACGACATCTGAGATCCATGCCCCTTTTGAGATGTTCATTACCCGCTTACTCTTTTATTAAGGCCAATTCCATCATTTGACTCTTGTACCGGCAGTTGCTGCTATAAATTACATGTGACAAATTTCAGTTTATTCTATGGTTATGTTCATTTATATGGTTGAAAATAGCCCGAGTTCTGTTGTCCATACCTAACTGACCGTTTGTGTTTATTATTCACTGGGGAAGTGATTACCTGTAAATCCGATGTAAGATTGGTCACAGTCCTGGCATGGGATCTCATAGACCCCGAGTCTTTGGAGATGTCTTTTGTTGGAACGTTAATCAGGGATTTGGCTAAGGTATTTGGGTAGGTAAATGCAAAAGGGTTGGATTTCCCAGGGTGTGGGTTACTCTCTTAATCGTCTCCAGGTGAGGAATTTTTATTTTATTGTTGGGTGTGGGTCTCTGGTCTTGTCTTTAGGGGGTCGGTAGAAAATTACGTTTTGCTTTTTGAATTGCTTTCTCAATTATATGGTCAGGAATACTTTAAAGATGAAAGTTGCTTGCGAATTAGTTCAAATTCTTTTTCCAGGAAAAAAATCTGGGGAACAAACATCGCATTAAGGCTCTTAAGAATAGGTTTGCTAGCTACACCCTATCTTGATAGTAATGTCGTGATAGCTAAAGTAGTGAATAATATGAAAGTGAGAACGTTGGTTTTCTGTATATGGTAGATTTGTATTCTGTCGTGTCTCTGATTATTAAAACATCAAGAAAAGGAATTTTGTTGTCTGTTTCCCATTCAACTTTAAATTTGATGCTGGGCACTAATGCGTTTAATTTTGAGAGGAATTCATTAAAATTACCCCCCCACTTATTATCCCAAAATGTTAGGATGTCATCCACGTATTTCATCCACAGCAGTGTTTTGGGTTTTTATTGCATTTATACTGTAGTTTCAAAGTATTCCATGTACAGATTGGCTAAAACAGGACTTAAAGACTACCCATACTACACCCGAATTTTTGCTTGTAGAATGATTCCCCGAATGAAAAAATACGTTATTAGATGCACATAATTCAACTAACTTTATTATTTTGTCAAGCGCCAATGGGAAATTATCTGAATAGGGGGATAATTTTTCCCTTCCTTAAAAACTGAAGAACGTCCCTGTACTGGTACTTTTGTGAATAGGGAGTCTACGTCAAGGCTTAAAAAGTATTTTGTTGTGAAGTTGGTATATATGTGCATCTCTGAATTTGTGACAAAAATCTTCCGAATGTTTAATGTGACTGGGAGAAAAAGTGCCTAAAAAAGGAGAAAGGAGGCCAGCTAACCATTTAGAAATTTTGTAATTGAAAGCTCCGGGCGCATGAAACGATTGGTTTGAATGGAAAGATTGTCTTTGTGAGTTTTGGGAAGGCCATAAAAGTAGGGTAATTTAGGATTAATTACTTTAAATTTCTCTAATAGTTCAATACTCTTTTTGTCTTGGCCAATTAATCTTACTTTCCGAAAAAAAGTTCAGTGGGAACGTTCTGGAGGGGATTTTTCGCCAGTTTTTCGTAAGTATTTGTGTCGCTAAGGAGCTGGTTGATTTTGTCGAGGTAGAAGTCTTTGTCCAGAGATTAATACAACACAAACGGTCAGTTAGGTATGGACAACAGAACTCGGCTATTTTCAACCATATAAATGAACATAACCATAGAATAAACTGGAATTTGTCACGTGTAATTTATAGCAGCAACTGCCAGTACAAGAGTCAAATGATGGAATCGGCCTTAATAATAAAAAGAGAATCAGGTAATGAACATCTCAAAAGGGGCGTGGATCTCAGATGTCGTCGACGAAGTTTTCATTCAACCAACGCTTAAGAAGATTAAAGGAAGATTATCAGCGGGGGTGACCTAAATTGGCTTACTTGTGGACGGATCTCTTGGGTAAAAATACCACTTTTCTGTAAACTTTTTCTCATTCATATACCTGAAGAGAGAGACAGCAGTCTCTGAAATATAGTACTTTTCTCTCACATTTTGGTGTTTTTTATGGGCTCCTTTTATTAGATGGAACTTCTGTTGTTACAGAACATTTTTACCAGTCATACATATATATATATATATATATATATATATATATATATATTATATATATAATATATATATATATATATATATATATATAATATATATATATATATATAATATATAACTCACACATATATGTTTATATATATATGTGTGTGTGTGTATCCAACGAACAAAATATAAAAAAAAAAAAAAAAAAACACGCCACAGTATATAGAGTTCCTCACTGCTGTCAATGAAATATATATCGTGCGAATGTGAATAAGAAAGGTTTCCCGAAAGTTCGTGCTCAAGATCAGCCACTTCCATGAATCAGCAAATGGCCCCCTCTCCACGATAGCTCAGAAAATAACATTAATTTTTGCATTTCCTAAGGAGAGCCGATTCAAGTGATTTCCTCTTGCCAAGATCGAATTACTTCTTTGTTCAAAAGTCGCATCAACCTGAATGGTTTCACTTGCACAGACGTTTTTGCAAGTACTGTTTTTTTTTTTTTTTTTTTTGGTTACTTATCATGTCCTTTTCTCTATTTCCTCTTTTTCAAGAGGACGAAAAGAGAGAACCATTCTGCTATAATGACGAAAACGAAGGCAACAATTCGACTCTAAACTTGAAGGAGAGACGAACCTCTCTGTACGATACTGAAACGATGAACCGAAATCTACTTGGCATATGGCCCTATCCTGGCCATAAAATTTAAGTTAAAAAAGATTCAATAGCACTGATATGAAGTCGAGAAGCAAGTAGAATTTAGAATAACAACATGGGACCTGCAAGAGCGTGTTTGAGAGGACTCACACAAAAATTATAATGTATGACAAAGGTTCTCTTTATATCCAATTATGTATAATAAATGGTATGAGTGTTTATATATGATTTACAAAAATGATGTGTCTATATAGACAAATCATAATTCGTAGATATTATATGTGGTTCGTGTCGGGCGAGGCCTCGGGGACATGCGAGGTGTTACTTGTGCTTCCATGGGTGCTCTTCTATTTCTTGAAGGGCGCCGTTTGCCTAGCGTTCACAGACGGGCATTCCTCTCTCTGCTGGTGGAGCGTGGGGGGTATGGAACCCGACTCTTATTGGGGGTTATCAAGTGTTGGTTTTTGGATGGCGATACTCATCGCTTCCGCTCTTAAGAACGGACATAGCAGCTTCCTCCGTGGGCGACCTAGGCGCCTTTGATCCGTTCAGACATAGTTTGGCAGTGTCAAATTTCCGTTGAGATGTGCCCGGACTGTTAAATTTCAGTTCAGACATAGTCAGACTGTGTCAAATTTCCTTTCAAACATGGCCAGATCGTGTAAAATTTCCATTGAGACGTTCCCAGACTGTGTCAAATTTCTGCCCAGACATGGCCGGACTGTGTCAAATTTCCATTCAGACATGGCCGGACTGTGTCAAATTTCCATTCAGACATGGCTGGACTGTGTCAAATTTCCATTCAGACATTGCCGGACTGTGTTAAATTTCCATCGGGATGTGCCTGGACTGTCAACTTTCGTCGGGACGTGCCCGGACTGTCAAATTTCCGTCAGGACGTGCCTGGACTGTCAAATTTCCGTCAGGACGTGCCCGGACTGTCAAATTTCCGTCCAAACATAACCAGGCTGTCAAATTTCCGTTCATACATGGCCAGAAGGTGTCAATATTTCACTGAGATATGCCCAGACTGTGTCAAATTTCCATTGAGAAGTGCCCGGGTGTCAAATTCATATTCGGACATGGCCAGTCTGTGACAAATTTCCATTCAGACATGGCCAGACTGTGTCAAATTTCCTTTCAGACATGGCAGGATAATGTAAAATTTCCGTTCAGACTTACCCGGACTGTGTCAGATTTCCATTCAGACATCGCTGGACTGCGTCAAATTTAAGTTCAGACATGACCGGACTGTATCATATTGTCGTTGAGACGTGCCCGGACTGTGTCAAATTTCCGTTGAGACATGGCCAGACTGTGTCAAATTTATGTTCAGGCATGACAGGACCGTATCAAATTTTCGTTGAGACGTGCCCGGACTGTGTCAAATTTCCATTGAGACATGGCCGAACTGTGTCAGATTTCTGTTTAGACATGGCTGGACTGTGTCAAATATCCATTGAGACGTGCCCAGACTGTGTCAAACTTCCGTTCAGACATGTCCGGGCTGTGTCAAATTTCCGTTTAGACATGGCTGGACTGTGTCAAATTTCTGTTGAGACGTGCCCAGTCTATGTCAAATTTCTGTTCAGACATGGCTGGACTGTGTCAAATTTCCATTGAGACGTGCCTGGACTGTGTCAAATTTCCTTTAAGACATGGCCGGACTGTATCAAATTTCCTTTGAGACATGCCCGAAACTATGTCAAATTACCATTGAGACATGGCCGGGCTGTGTCAAATTTCCATTGAAACGTGCTCGGACTGCGTCAAAATTCCATTGAGCTGTGACCAGACTGTGTCAAATTTCCATTGAGACGTGCCTGGACTGTGTCAAATTTACATTGAGATGTGTAAAGACTGTGTCAAATTTTTCCATGAGACGTGTCCGGACTGTGTCAAATTTACATTAAGATGTGACGGACTGTGTCAAATTTCCATTCAGACGTGCCTGGACTGTCAAATTTCTGTTCAGACATGGCCGGACTATGTCAAATATCCATTGAGCTGTGCTGGACTGTGTCAAATTTCATTGAGAAGTGCCCGGACTGGTGTCAAATTTACATTGAGATGTACAGACTGTGTAACCTTTCCATTGGAGGACGTGTTCCTGGACTGTGTTTCAATTTCAAATTTCCATTGAGGGGGGGGGGGGTGACGTGTCTGGACTTGGTGTCAAATGTACATTGATACAGTGTACGGACTGTGTCAAATCTCCATTCAGATGTGCCCCGGACAGTCAAATTTCCGTTCAGACATGGCGGACTATGTCAAATATCCATTGAGACATAACCGGGGACGTCTCAAAGTTTCCTTTGAGACGTGCCAGAACTATGTCAAATTACATTGAATCATGGCCAGACTGTCAAATTGTTTCCATTGACCACGTGTCCGGAACTGTTTTTTCAAATTTCCGTTGAGACGATCTTGGACTGTGTCAAATTTTATTGAGTTGTGCCGGGGGACTGGTGTTTTTTTTCAAATTCCGTTGAGATGTGCCTGGACTGTGTTAAATTTCCATCCAGACATGCCCGGACTATGTTAAATTCCCATTCAGATATGCGGGACTGTGTCAAATTTCTGTTGAGACATGGCCGAACTATGTTAAATTTCCATTGAGACACACCTGGACAGTGACAAATTTCTGTTCAGACATGGCTGGACTGTGTCACATTTCTGTTGAGAGCTCAGACTGTGTCAAATTTCCATTGAGACATAGCCGAGTGTGTCAAATTTCCATTCAGACATGCCCGGGCTATGTCAAATTTCAATTAGATAGGCTGGGGACTGTATCAAATTTCCATTGAGACATGCCCAGGCAGTGTCAAATTTCCTTTCAGACATGGCTGGACTGTGTCACATTTACTCTTTTTGAGACATGGGCCGGACTGTGTCAAATTTCCGTTCAGACATGGCCGGACTGTGTCAAATTTCCGTTCAGACATGGCCAGACTGTGTCAAATTTCCACTGAGACATGCCTGAACTGTGTCAAATTTCCATTGAGACATGGCCAGACTGTCAAATTTCCCTTGAGACGTGCCCGGACTGTGAAAAATTTCCATTGAGACGTTCATGGACTGCGTCAAATTTTCCGTTCAGTCATGCCCAAACTGTGTCCACATTTCTATTCAGACATGGCCAGACAGTGTCAAAATTCCGTTCAGAAATGGCTGGACTGTGTCAAATTTCTGTTCAGACATTGCTGGACAGTGTCAAATTTCCTTTGAGACAGGAATGGAGGTATCAATAACATGCTGGTGTATGGGCCTCCTCTGTTTTCTGTGAGCCAGCATTCGCTTGCCAAGGGTCGGAGTAGTGTGTCCAGTGTAGGTTTTGTTGTGAGATTGACGCATCTCTTCCAGGCATATGAATTTATACACTGCATTCATACGAATTCGGGAGCGAGGCTATTTTCCATTATTGGGGCTGCTTCCAAGTTATATGCATTCCCAAGTTCCTCATTGGATGAGTCGGTTACATGCTCGACTATCGATCTCAGGGTTCAGGTTCGATTCCTTGCTCTGCCAACTAGGAATCAGAGGAATTTATTTCTGGTGATAGACATTCATTTCTCGATGTGGTTCGGATCCTACAATGAGCTGTAGGTCCTGTTGCTAAGTAACCAATTGGTTCCTAGCCATGTAAAAATATCTAATCCTTCGGGCCAGCCCTAGGAGAGTTGTTAATCAGTTCAGTGGCCTGGTTAAACTAAGATATACATAACTCATAATCATGCCTGCAAAGCAAGCGTTGATAATTGTCGCCAAGTTGTCCCAATCTTGTTTTTAATCACCGTCTCGATATTTCGTTCTGCTTAACTTGTATTCTGTCTACTAATCCGTTTCGTCTCTCCAAGAGGCGCAGTGAGTGTGCGAGACCAACGTTAATCCATTGGGAAGACTGGAGGCAGTCTTATGAAAATCAACTTCAGAGAGCTGACTGACCCTCGAGTGACTCTTGGCCAAAGGTTTTCATGCAGCAGTTCGAAGTTTGATCTGGATTCAAGCAGATGCATTACAAACTGTGTATTTCTTATGCAAACATTCATTCCCCCGACAGTCTTGCTTCGAATAGGACGTTCCTGACGAAGGAGAAGGAAATTGTATTCAGTGTGCGAGATTTTCTATCTAAGAGAATAAAACCTCACTGGAAACATTGCCGTCAACATCAGGTAGAGCCGGCCACAGGAAAACCCTAACTAACTCATAAGTGATTTCTAAACGATCCTCTATATGGTTAACCTCACATGCAATTAATTTAATTAGGAAGATCCCGTGGGTAGCATCTTTGTCCCAGAAGGATGGATTGGCATTCTGTTTCTGAACTACGTAACTTATTGGACTCCTTTTTGCTCAATCTATCCGTGTCGTTATAATGAAGTAAAAAATGTTCTTGGCATTTTCGTGACAGCTCTGCTTTCATGACAATAAAAGGTTGTTCCTATCAAAGCTTAACTTCGATTAACGTAAATCAGTCCGTTGTATCAAGAGTTGATTGTTGCAAAAGCAAAGAATTAGTCATAAAGGAATTAATTTCAGAGCTTTCTAGTCTTAGAAGAAAATAATTTAGCAGTCGGTGAGAACTACAACTTATAATTCATCTATTAGATACTCAAATAAATAAGAATTCTGTCGACTTTCTTCTGTTCATACATACATACACGCATACACACACACAGGGACACATATGTACATGTGTATAATTATATATATATATATATATATATATATATATATATATATATATACATATATATATATATATATATATATATATATATATATTATATATATATACACATGTACATATGTGTCCCGTGTGTGTGTATGCGTATGTATGTATGAACAGAAGAAAGTCGACAGAATTCTTATTTATCTGAGTATCTAATAGATGAATTATAAGTTGTAGTTCTCACCGACTGCTAAATTATTTTCTTCTAAGACTAGAAAGCTCTGAAATTAATTCCTTTATGACTAATTCTTTGTCTTTTGCAACAATCAACTCTTGATACTATATATACATATATCAACTCTTGATATATATATATATACATATATATATATATATATATATATATAATATATATATATATATATCACATGTATATATGTCCCTGTGTGTGTGTATGCGTGTATGTAGTTATGAACAGAAGAAAGTCGACAGAATTCTTATTTATTTGAGTAACTAATAGATGAATTTAAGTTGTGGCTCACCGACTGCTAAATTATTTCTTCTAAGACTAGAAAGCTCTGAAATTAATTCCTTTATGACTAATTCTTTGCTTTTGCAACAATCAACTCTTGATACAACGGACTGTATACACATACATAGGGACATACACACACACATTATGTATGTATACACATACATAGGGACATACACACACACATTATATATATATATATATATATATATATATATATATAGATATATATGTATGTAGATATATATATATAGATATAGATATATATATATATATGATATATATATATATAGAAATATATATATATATATATATATGTATATATATATAGATATATATATATATATATATATATATATATATAATGTGTGTGTATGGTCCCTATGTATGTGTATACTCACATACACACATAATATATTGCTACTGTAAGCCTGAAAAACTGTATATTAGCCATTCTTTCATGAAGTTTTGTTTGCATGGTGGTTTTTACGTTGCATGGAACCAGTGGTTATTCAGCAACGGGACCAACGGCTTTACGTGACTTCCGAACCACGTCGAGAGTGAACTTCTATCACCAGAAAATACACATCTCTTTACTCCTCAATGGAATGGCCGAGAATCGAACTCGCGACCCCCAAGGTGGACGCCAACACCATACCAACCACGCCACTGAGGCGCATGATTCTTCATAAGTATTTACACAAACTGAGAAGAATATCTACAGCTAACCAAAAAGAACAAAAATAAAAACTACAATGTTTCGAAATGGTGTCGGTTAAATATCGAGTGAACTATGATGAACGAAGTTTTAACAAGACCAGATGGTTACCATAACGTTAGTGTTCGTGCTTAAGAATTCTGGTGTATTCATTAGCAAATGGCCTCTCCACAATATATTCGAGAACAAAACTTTCCCGTCCATTTACTTACAAGATTGGATTGATCCTTTTTGTTACTTCAGGTAATTAACCACTTTCCAAAATGAATATGTTGTGCGTGGAGCGTTGCTCTCAGGTTATTAAGACTGATAGGCTCGTGCCTGAGAAATATTCTCTCGTATTCAGGACCAACAACCAACAGGCCCTATTTGTTCGTACGTTGCTATATTACTGGCGTAATTTTGTGTTCACTGCGAAGATTGCTAAGAACATGCGTAATTAGAAATTGGCGTGATTTATCTGCTTTTTTTTAAGATATTTACGAGGCTTGGTAAGAGAAATAACCCAAAATCAGACGCTTCTCGGTTTTCGATGTTTACGGTGTGACGTTGCGAAGTCCACCTCAAGGTTTGAGTAGGATAGACCTAATAAAGTATCTATATCAAACCAATCATTTGACAACATTCGTGGTTACAAATCAATATATAGGTGAAATGATAACGAACGAGAAAGCAACAATTGACCGATCAAAAGTCGACTTTGACAACTCGGCTATTCAAGAGAGATTGAAGCTGACATCGATCTGAATTCTGGTTCTGTACTAAACACTGACAACTTACCAATTAGTTATGATGTTAGAGATGGCTGATGTCGGGCTAGTTGAGATTGCTGACTTATTATTCCCGAAGAAATGTAATTACAATTTTTTTTTTTCATTTAAAAGGTAAAACTGATGACAGGGGAGAGAAGTGTGGATTCAGATGAGGATTTGTTATGAAAAAGGTTTGTGGAATTTGAGAGTAAAGGAAACAAGTAAAAAATGCACCGAAGTTTCTTCGGCTCAATCGAGTTTTCTGTACAGGGTATAATAAAGGCCACCGAAAATAGCTCTATCTTTCCAATGGTCTCGGTATAATGCTGTATGAGCCGCGGCCCATGAATCTTTAACCACGGCCCGGTGGTGGCCTGGCCTACATCATTGCCAGACGCACGATTGTCGCTAACTTTTAACCTTCAGTAGGCTAAAAATTACTCCGGCTACTGGGCTGCAATTTGGTGTGTTTGATGATTGGAGGGTGAATATATAACGTTGGCAAGTTGCATCCCTCTAGCCTCTAGTTTTTAAGATCAGTGGTCGGACAGAAAAAGTGTTGACGGAAACACAAAGTCGGCACAATAGTTTTCTTTTCAGAAAACTAAAAAAAAAACTGCAAAAGCCGTAGCTTAATCCAGATTAAGGTGCAACTGACTGTTTGCTGGGCAGAGGGTTATTTGGAGGGGGGCTGAGGGGGTGGGTGAGGGGGGGAGGGGGGAGGGGGCTGGGAATTGTTACCCGTTTTATGACGCATGTGAAGACTCTCAGGATTTGTAAATGGGTGAGTGGAGAGGGTTTGGTTTCAAGGTTGGCCTGAAACGAGAGAGTGCTGTATCTTCTTGTATCTTTAAAATCTTGACGTAAGACGAGATTCGAGAAGCCGGAGCAGTAACTACTGCAACAACGTTGTGGAGTGTATGTTTTGATTTCTCTCCTCCCATTATTAACACACCAATCTTGGATTCCTTTCTGGCTTTGGCCGACCACCAGCGATCTTTCTTCTTCTTCTTCTTCTTCTTCTTCTTCTTCTTCTTACTTATCCCTATTCGAGGTCGCCGTTTTTAATGAATCTCTTCCATCTACCGCTGTCCTATGTCATTTCCTCCCGTACTCCCTTCTCCCTCATATATCTTCTCTATGCAATCTCTCCACCTGGTCTTAGAGGTAGGTGAAGTGGAGAGAAACTTAACGTTTATAGTTGGAAGTTCTTATTATCACAGTATGTAATATATATATATATATATATATATATATATATATATATATGTATATATATGTATATATACATATGTATATATATATATATATATATATATATATATATATATATATATATATATATATACATACACACACACACACACACACACACACACACACATATATATATATTATATATATATATATATATATATATATATATATATACTGGAATATAATTTAGGATGTAAATAAATGAACAACAGCGAGTGATAGCACAAATATTTATTAACAACAGTTATTC
This sequence comes from Macrobrachium nipponense, assembly GCF_015104395.2. Classification (NCBI taxonomy): domain Eukaryota; kingdom Metazoa; phylum Arthropoda; class Malacostraca; order Decapoda; family Palaemonidae; genus Macrobrachium; species Macrobrachium nipponense. Next base: position 90,537,897 of record NC_087205.1, on the reverse strand, counting down.
TGATGTGACTGACAACTCTAGCGTAGGTAGGTAAACATCATGTTGATAGTAAAATCAATCATTTTGATAACATAAAACTGAAGGGATTTTAGCTTCTAATGATTGTGCTTCAATAATTCTTCGCCTATACCAAACTCTGAAACGTTATCAGCTACAACAAATACAAGTAAGATAAAAAAAAAAAAAAAAAAAAAAAAAAAAAAACTTTCGAAAAAATTATACATTCGGTCTAGTATTGGGGCTTATTAAAATCGCCTTGACTCCTGTTGAGCTCAGAGTTACGGAGGGAGGAGATTCTGTCACCAGGACAAATTGCAGAAACTCATAGGCTGCATTCAAGGCCAGTCATCGACCAATTTTTCTGTAAACCTCGTTGTGGTATAAGAGATAATTCGAAAGAAGCTGGAAAGTAAACTGTGCTGAGAAGTTACTCGACCTTCTTCGTCTTTCCCACCATTATCCCTACATTAAGGGGTCGGTTGCCCAATGCCCATTCTCAACTGCCTTCTATCAAAAGCATCATCCTCCACCAACATCAGGCATGGTTTATTTGCTCTTGTTGTGACAACCACGGTTATTGGCATTGGGACTCACCCTTGACTAAGAAGTCCACCAACAAGGCAGCAGTTTCCGCAGTTGTTGGCAGTGAGCCTAGCCTTTTACTAAAAAGTAAGACTATAAAAGCAGCAGTTTACACAGTTATTGGAAGCGAGCCTAGCCTTTTACTAAAAAGTAACACTGCAAGGCAGCAGTGTCCACAGTTATTAGCGGTGAGCCTAGCCTTTTACTAGAAAGTAAGACTGCAAGGCAGCAGTTTCCACAGTTTTTGGCAGTGAGCCTAGCCTTTTACTAGAAAGTAACACTGCAAGGCAGCAGTTTCCACAGTTATTGGCAGTGAGCCTAGCCTCTTAATAGAAAGTAAGACTGCAAGGCAGCAGTTTCCACGGTTATTGGCAGTGAGCCTAGCCTCTTAATAGAAAGTAAGACTGCAAGGCAGCAGTTTCCAGCGTTATTGACAGTGAGCCTAGCCTTTTACTAGAAAGTAAGACTGCAAGGAAGCAGTTTCCACAGTTATTAGCGGTGAGCCTAGCCTTTTACTAAAAAGTAAGACTGCAAGGCAGCAATTTACACAATTATTGGCAGTAAGCCTAGCCTTTTGCTAAAAAGTAAGAATGCGTGGCAGCAGTTTCCAGAGTTATTGGCATTGAGCCAAGCCTGCCTTTTACTAGAAAGTAAGACTGCAAGGCAACGAGTCCACAGTTATTGGCAGTGAGCCTATAGCCTTTTGTTAAAAAGTAAGAATGCAAGGCAGCAATTTCCAGAGTTATTGGTGGTAATCCTAGCCTATTGTTAAAAAGTAAGACTAAGGCAGCAGTCTCCGCAGTTAATGATGGTAAGACTAGCCTTTTGTTAAAAAGTAAGACTGAAAGGCAGCCCAATTTTTCCACAGGTTTTACGGGTAAATTAGCCTTTTGTTAAAAAGGTAAGAAATTGCAAGGCAGAGTTTCCGCAGTTAAAAAGGCGGTAAGCCTAGCCTTTTGTTAAAAATAAGACCTGCAGGCAGCGTTTCCACAGTTAATGGCGGTAAAAGCTTAGCCTTTTGTTAAAAAGGTAAAGAAACTCCAAGGGCAGCCAGTTTCCGCATTAATGGCGTAAGCCTAGCCTTTTGTTTAAAAATAAGACTGCAGGCAAGCAGTTTCCACCGTTTTTGGCGGTAAACTAGCTTTTGTAAAAAGTAAGACTGCAAGGCAGCAGGTTTCCCTGCAGCCTATTGCCGGTTTTAGCCTAGCCTTTTGTTAAAAAGTAAGACTGCAAGTAAGCAGTTTCCGCAGTTAATGGCGGGTAAGCCTAGCCTTTTGTTAAAAAGTAAGACTGCAAGGCAGCAGTTTCCACAGTTATTGGCGGGGAGCCTAGCCTTTGGCTAAAAAGTGAGTGTCAAGCTTTTATTTGCATGGATGGAAATGTAATTAGGCGCTTGCTACCTAACACTTTTTGCTAGACTTATTGGTGGTAAGCTTAGCCTTTTGTTAAAAAGTAAGACTGCAAGGCAGCAGTTTCCGCAGTTAATGGCGGTTAGCCTAGCCTTTTGTTAAAAAGTAAGACTGCAAGGCAGCAGTTTCCACAGTTAATGGCGGTAAACCTAGCCTTTGTTAAAAAGTAAGACTGCAAGTCAAGCAGTTTCCACAGATTGGCGGTAACCCTAGCCTTTTGTTAAAAAGTAAGACTGCAAGGAAGCAGTTTCTGCAGTTATTGGCGTAAGCCTAGCCTTTTGTTTAAAAAGTACGACTTCAAGGCAGCAGTTTCCTCAGGTAATGTAGGTAAGCCTAGCCTTTTGTTAAAAAGTAAGACTGCAAGGCAGCAGTTTACACAGTTAATAGCGGTAAGCCTAGCCTTTGTTGAAAAGTAAGACTGCAAGGCAGCAGTTTCCACAGTTACTGGCAAAGTAAGCCTAGTCTTTTGTTAAAAAGTAAGACTGCAAGGCAGCAGTTTCCGCAGTTAACCCTCTTACGCCGACTGGGACGTATTTTACGTCAACATTTTTTGTCTCCCGTGTGACCGATGACGTATTTTACGTCGACTTACGAACGTTTTTTTTTTTAAAATACTTATAGGCCTTACCAGCCTAAAACTTTTCGAATCACGCGCCTTTGGGGGATGCTGGGAGTTCACGGATCAAGGTGTTGTTTTGTTACAATCGTTACCGCAGGCGCGCAAGCACGAATTTCTTTTCTTGCGGCACTAAAAAGTATCTGTGACACATCTCGGAAATGATTTTGGCGTCACTTTGACATAATTTTGTACCATTGTAAATTAGCCGTTACATGAAGTATTATATATTAAAATGTGCGTATTTTTATGTAGAATACAACCGCAATAAAATATTCATCATTGTAGCTTTTATCAATTTTGAGATATTTTCATATAAATAACGATAATTGCCAAAATTTCAACCTTCGGTCAACTTTGACTCTACCGAAATGGTCGAAAAACGCAATTGTAAGCTAAAACGCTTATATTATAGTAATATTCAATTATTTACCTTAATATTGCAACTAATTGGAAGTCTCTAGCACAATATTTCGATTTATGGTTAATTTATGAAAAACTTTTTCCTTACGTCGCGCGGTAACTCTTCCGAAAAAAAATCATACATGCAATTGTGGTAATGTTTGCACCATTTTAAAATTAGCCGTTATATAAAGTTCTATATATGAAAATGTGCGCATTTTTATGTAGAATACAACAATATAATACTCATGATTGTAGCTTTTATCAGTTTTGAGATATTTTTCATATAATAAAGATAATTGCCAAAATTTCAACCTTCGTCAACTTTGACTCTACCGAAATGGTCGAAAAACGCAATTGTAAGCTAAAACGCTTATATTCTAGTAATATTCAAGCATTTACCTTCCTTTTACAACAAATTGGAAGTCTCTAGCATAATATTTTCGATTTATGGTGAATTTATGAAAAAATAAACATTTTCTTTACGTCCGCGCGGTAACACTTCCGAAAAAACAAAAAATCGTACGTGCGATTGTAGTAATGTTTGCACCATTTTAAATTAGCCCTTACATAAAGTTTTATATATGAAATGTGCAATTTCATTTAGAATACAATTAAAAATAATTGAATGTTGTAGCTTTTCTCATTTTTGAAATATTTGCATATAAATCACGATAAATAGAAAAAAAACCACGTTCGGTCAACTTTGCTCTACCGAAATGGTCGAAAAACGCAATTGTAAGCTAAAAATCTTACAGTCTAGTAATATTCAGTCATTTATCTTAATCTTGAAACAAATTCGAAGTCTCTAGCAAAATATTTAGATTTATGGTGAATTTAAAAAAAAATCTTTCCTTCCCTCCGCGCGCGGATTCTCCGCCACAAATCTCCGAAATACGTACGTCCCATTCTCGGAATATTTTGATCCGTTTCATATTAGGGCATTTCATAGAGTTTTATATATGAAAATTTGCAAAATTTCATGTAGAATAAAACGAAAAATATTTGAAGGTTGTAGCTTTTCTAATCCTTCGAAATAATTGCATATAAAAAATATATATTATATATAAAACAATTCGACATTCGGTCAACTTTAACTCGTCAGATATGGTCGAAAACTGCAATTGTAAGCTAATACTCTTACAGTATAGTAATATTCAATCATTTGTCTTCATTTTGAAAGAAATTGGAAGTATCTAGAACAATATTTAGATTTATGGTGAATTTTTGAAAAAAATATTTGTTTACGTCTGCGCGTTACGAATTCATGCATTATTTTGTGATAATATTTTCTGTGTTTGCCTTTATCGTTTTACAATGTGTTATATACCACCAAAAATGATTGCAATTTAGTGTACATGACAACGAAAAAAGAAAAAAAATTAACTTATCTTTAACCGTTTCGCGCACAGCGCGATTTTGAATATAATTAATTATATGAAATTTCGTTTTTGCGCTATCATATATCGCATTATTTATATATGATAATGATGATTTTTTCATTTTTGATGGTTGCATACTAAACCTCAGGCAATGACAAAAAAGGAGCCAAAAATGAACTCTTAATCTTGAAAACTAAGCGCACTGTGATGTTTTGAAAAAAATATTTTTTCCTCTTCCGCGTTCACTCTGAAACCCCTCCGGCACACGGGAGACATTTTTTATTTACCGCTCCGGCGCTAAGAGGGTTTAATGGCGGTAAGCCTAGCCTTTTGTTAAAAAGTAAGACTGCAAGGCGCAGTTTCCTAAGGTAATGGAGGTAAGCCTAGCCTTTGTTAAAAAGTACGACTGCAAGGCAGCAGTTTATACAGCTAATAGGGGTAAGCCTAGCCTTTTGGTAAAAAGTAAGACTGCAAGTAAGCAGTTTCCACAGTTACTGGCAGTAAGCCTAGTCTTTTGTTAAATAGTAAGACTGCAAGGCAGCAGTTTCCACAGTTATTGGCGGGGAGCCTAGCCTTTTGCTAAAAAGTGAGTGTCAAGCTTTTATTTGCATGGATGGAAATGTATTAGGCGCTTGCTACCTAACACTTTTGCTAGACTGGTATCAAGTAAAAAGAATTATAAAAATTATTAATTTATTAGCAATAAATAGAATAATTCATAATACTAATAGATGACACGTAGGTTTGAATGTGGGTACACTCTTGAAATTATCTAGATGGCTGAAGATGGTACGTAGTGGTTTAGAATGTGGGTACATTCTTGAAATTGTCTAGATGGCTGAAGATTGTAGATCCATGATGACAGATCTTGCATCAGGTAAGTAAAACGGTACATCCAACAGGTCATACAAGTTAAGACAAGATGTCAAACAGACAAGACACCATAAGGCAAGATAATGTCAAGCAAGGCAAGGCAAGGTGAGGTAGAGTGTCTGCAAAAATAAATACACAAACAATATCTTAGAACAAAAGATCACTGATAACATATCACTATTAACCCATAATAGCTTTACATAATTAATTACATAGAACATAAGGTGTACAACAAAGAGCAAATAACTTCTTACCATGTGAAAGGTTGCGAGGTTCGTAAGGTAGTGGCTATCACTTGGAAAGTAAATCAAAAGTAAACAATAAGTAATACCAAGGACACTAAAATAACGAACAGAACAACCAACGCCATCTAGTACAACGAATGCAAACAACACCCAAGGATGATAGAATGGACACTCAAGATTTTAGTTTTAAGAAAGGAAGTACCTGACAGTGAGACTTCAAGGCAACAGTTTCTGTAGTTATTGGTGGGGAGCCTAGCCTTTTGCTAAAAAGTGAGACTGCAAGGCAGCAGTTTCCACAGTTATTGGCGGGGAGCCTAGCCTTTTACTAAAAAACACTGCAAGACCGCAGTTTCCTCAGATATTGGCAGTGAGCCTAGCCTTTTACTAAAAAGTAAGACTGCAAGGCAGCAGTTTCCACAGTAATTGGCAGTAAGCCTAGCCTTTTGCTAAAAAGTAAGACTGCAAGGCAGCAGCTTCCACAGTATTGGGCTTAAAGCCTACCTTTTGCTAAAAAGGTAACTTGAATGCCGGCAGGTTCCACGTTTTATGCAGTGACCTAGCCTTTTACTAGAAAGTAAGACTGCAAAGCAGCAGTTTCTACAGTTATTGGCAGTGAGCCTATAGCCTTTGTTAAAAAGTAAGACTGCAATGCAGCAGTTTCCACAGTTATTGGCGGTAAGCCTAGCCTTTTGTTAAAAAGCAAGACTGCAAGGCAGCAGTCTCCGCAGTTAATGATGGTAAGCCTAGCCTTTTGTTAAAAAGTAAGACTGCAAGGCAGCAGTTTCCACAGTTATTGGCAGTAAGCCTAGCCTTTTGTTAAAAAGTAAGACTGCAAGGCAGCAGTTTCCACAGTTATTGGCGGTAAGCCAAGCCTTTTGTTAAAAAGTAAGACAGCAAGGCAGCAGTTTCCGCAGTTATTGGTGGTAAGCCTAGCCTTTTGTTAAAAAGTGAGACTGCAAGGCAGCAGTTTCCGCAGTTAATGTCGGTAAGCCTAGCCTTTTGTTAAAAGTAAGACTGCAAGGCAGCAGTTTCCGCAGTTAATGGCGGTAAGCCTAGCCTTTTGTTAAAAAGTAAGACTGCAAGGCAGCAGTTTCCGCAGTTAATGGCGGTAAACCTAGCCTTTTGTTAAAAAGTAAGACCGCAAGGCAGCAGTTTCCACAGTCATTGGCAGTAAGCCTAGTCTTTTGTTAAAAAGTAAGACTGCAAGGCAGCAGTTTCCGCAGTTAATGGCGGTAAGCCTAGTCTTATGTTAAAAAGTAAGACTGTAAGGCAGCAGTTTCCGCAGTTAATGGCGGTAAACCTAGCCTTTTGTTAAAAAGTAAGACTGCAAGGCAGCAGTTTCCACAGTCATTGGCGGTAAGCCTAGTCTTTTGTTAAAAAGTAAGACTGCAAGGCAGCAGTTTCCACAGTTATTGGCGGGGAGTCTATCCTTTTGCTAAAAAGTAAGACTGCAAGGCAGCAGTTTCCGCAGTTATTGCAGGGGAATCTAGCCTTTTACTAAAAATAAGACTGCAAGGCAGCAGTTTCCACAGTTATTGGTAGTGGGGCTACCCTTTTACTAAAAAGTAAGACTGCAAGGCAGCAGTTTCCACAGTTATTGTCAGTGGGGCTAGCCTTTTACTAAAAAGTGAGAGAGTCGTGGTGCTAGGTATGGTTCTGTTGGAATATTTGAGTATGGAGAATTTTGCTTCAGAAATGTTTAGTAGGTGTCTCAGTAAGTGTTTTTGACTTGGGTGGACATCTGCCATCTGGTAGGTTTTCCCTTTATGATGCATATCAAAGATTTGAATGAATCTTCAACTATTTCCACTAATTAGAGCTTTACAAACTTAAAAGAAGAGGAAAAAGTGATGAAAATGTTTTCAAATACTTAAAAGTGTCTAATTTTAAGGTATTATTCTAAATTTTTCATGTCCAATTATTATGGGTTTTTTTCCCGTGGGTTGCTGAAATGAAATGAAGATATGGTTGTCCTAAAATAGTTTAGAGTGTTAAAGGAGGGTGTATCAGACTTCAGACCAGATGAAAAGCCATGTATCATGTGCAATAAAAGTGATGGGAGTGTGTCAAGTACTGAAAATGGCAGAAGAAAAATCAGGGCAGCTGCAAAGATACGCAATGACATTGTTATTAACCGTTTAAAGGTCCATTACGTGAGGCTGTAGTGTTTTCCTACCATTTAAGTAATGCCTGCTATATACAGTACTGTCAACAGAGGTCCCTTTTAAAGATGCAAAATAATAAGAAAAAATAGAATATGAAGATGAACCAAGGAAACGATCACGACACCACAGTCCTCAAGCAAGTGTTACTTCTTATCTAGACCATTTACGCATCATCTGTATCCAGAAATCTCATTAGCAAATTTTCCAGAAGTATAGAATAAGTGAGAGTCCAAGAGTTGAAGAGCCTTTGTCTCTTGCAAGATGTATCAAGTGTTTTTGGGTCCGATTTACTGTGTCACGTCAATTGTATATCTGGGTATTTACAGAAATTCAAACGGAAACTTCAGTCAGATGGCAAAAGCACACCTCAAGTATCAGAAAAGGTAGCAGCGTTTTCTTTCATAGCTCCTGATATTAAATCTGGTCTAGATAAGGTTATGGATACACCTCAATTACATTAGACACCAGTTTAATATACAAAATGAAAATATCAGAGTCAAAATCAAGGAGCTAAAACTACTGTTGGGTGATTACTTTGGAAATGATATTAAGTTTTTCTAAGCCTACAATGGCTAATAAACCACTCATATTTTTTTTCTTCAGTCCTTCAAACAGAAGAAGAAGCAGATGTCATAAGATTGTGGTAAGTAATGCTTCTCCAGAAAGTTTTGATTTGAAAATGGTAAATACATTTAGAGAGAGAGAGAGAGAGAGAGAGAGAGAGAGAGAGAGAGAGAGAGTCTGAACCGGGTTGTGTTGTTAATGAATGAAAGATATTTAAACAGACTGACGTAAGGAATGTTTTTATCCAACTAAAATATCGATGAATTTTCATTTCCTTTGTAGAAATAATTGGATTAAGAGACGATGGAAATTGGAATAACAGTCATTTTCATAATGAAATTGACACTACGGATTATCGTCCAGTTCTCATTTGCATACAACGTGAAGCCGAAAGGTACTGAATGCCCTGAAGCCTTCTCTTTGTTAAAAGCGAGTAAATCCTGATTCCCTAAGCCTAACTCAACTTGATAATAATTCTTACATATTGCAACAGGATCTAGGACATTTAATTTTGATCTTATGACGAGTAAGCTGAAAAACCCAGTTTCACATATGATTTGAATGTTTTATACCAGCACCTGACTAAAGGCTTTTTCTCAAACAGAGCATAAGTTCAATGAACTCTACCTTAATAGCATCATTAACAAAAGCAACATCTGCATGGAGGGTCTCTCATTAGCTTTGAGTTTCCTTCAAACACTTCGGGAAACTATCTATTTTATTTGGCAGTGAGGAAAGGCAATCCACTCTTATAAGCTTACCATCTGAACTACGTACAGCAGAGGTGCATCAAGTATTAAATATGAAGCAGTCGTGTAAGATTCGAGAGTAAAGGCAGAAAGCTGTAAATGTTGTACTTGGATAGAGGATACTATTCTGATGAAATTGACTGAGCTGCAGTATTGATTAGTTATAATGGGTCACTATGTAGAATCAAACAAAAAGTTCTTTCATTTTTCTTCTTAAGATTGAAAAAGAAACCCACAAAATTACTGTGTATAACGTGTTTACTTATAAGTATTTACATTTTATTTTACTCAACACTCGAGTACTTTCAGGCCCAATCTATGGCCCATTTTCAAGAGATGTGTAGGTTGTCAGCCTGGGTCAAGGGCCTTGACCCAGGCTGACAACCTACACATCTTTTGAAAATGGGCCACTGATAGGGCCTGAAAGTACTCGAGTGTTGAGTAAAATAAAATTTAAATACTTTTAAGTAAACACGTTATACAGAGTAATTTTGTGGGTTTCTTTTTCAAATATGTAGAATGCTATTTGGCGAGAGTGCTTGGACGTTTTTGTGACGAAAGTGAGGACAGTCAGGTTTTGCAAACGAGGGAGTGGCGGGTTTGGTTTTAAAGATGGACTGAGACAAGAGAGGAATATCTCCTTGCATCTTTGAAATCTAGATGTACAACTTAATCAAAGAAAACGGAGTAGTGCTGCAGATACAAAGTCGTGGGATGAGGAGAAAGGGTCAGAACTATCCATCGCTGAAGTATGTTTTGCATCGTCACATCCCAGTTCTTACCTGAGAATCTCAGATTCTTTCCTGGCTTTGGCTGACCACCTGGGATCATAAGTATAAAGGCAGGAGAAGTGAGGTCAAACTTCAGATTCATAGTTGGTTTGTCATTATCAAAGTGTACTAGGTTTGTGTCATAAATAAAACAACATAACTAGTGCAAACTAATGCTTATTCATATATTTGGTAATAAAAATTTGTTCACATTCTTTAAATAACTAAATTCACGTAACTCTGAAACCTTTAACGACATGATTCATTACACATTGCTATATAGGTCAATAACATTATTAGAAGTAAAATTAGGTAACTGTGATAATATAAGATTCGAGTGATTTGAGTTTCTATTATGCTGCCTGCAATAATAGATTAGTTTTAACAGGTTATTGACATTCAGCTGGCAGTTAATAATTTCACGCAATTTGTTAAAGGAAATACTTTTCAAACATTTACGGGAATATCAAAAACGTTTGTAAAAATGATTCAAAACATAGATTCGTCTTGAACAACTACCTGTTATTTCCACCATTTCAGATCTATTGCTTTAAAAAAATCTAGATTTCATAAAACTATGGAAAATGACATAGAAAAAATAAAATCACACCCCAACAATAAAGGATATAAGAATTTCTATATTATTTGTGAAATCACTGAGCATAAAGAATGAGTTCCACAACTCTTGACATGTAAAAGCCAATGAACTATGTTTTGTAAATCGTAATATAGTATAAAGTCTCACTACTGCTCAATACTAAAGCTGTTTTCATATTTCTGTGGTATGACATTCCTGTATCAAACTTTGCAGATCAGATGCTACGAAAATGTTTCTCAAATCATAATCTTGTCCAAAGAACCAAGAAACAGGCCATTGGTGGGCCTTATTCAAAAGTCCCTTACTCTTGTTGAGATTAAAGTCAGGTGATCAAGAGCTGCTGTTACCAGAACAAGATGAGGAAACTCACAGACACCATTCAAGGTCAGTTGTCAATGTCCTTCACTTCTTGAAACCTTTTTGTGCTACAAGAGATGATGCAAAAAAAAACTGGAAAGTGAATTTTGTTTGAAAGGGTTGAACGAGTGGCATTATGCAAAGCGCAGGATGTGGTAGTAAGGTCTCAGCAACTTGAAACTGTGAATAAAACAGTGTTCTCCCTCAGTGAATAAAAAAAAAAAACGGTGCTGTTCATTTACCATTTACTTCTTGAACGGTGTTTTTCATCATTTCTACTCCTCGCCGACTTGTGAACATCATTACTTGTTATCGTTGTGTTCTTTAGCTCTTACTTTCCTTTGCATAACATTTCACTTTTGTTTGTTTGTTTATTTGTTTGTTTGTATGGTGTTTTTACGTTGCAGTGGAACCTGTGGTTATTCAGC
>NC_087205.1:90511827-90526257 GCF_015104395.2 Macrobrachium nipponense | reverse complement strand
GTCTTGTAACAAAATACTTTAATGTTTTAGAAGTAATGAAACTGCTAGTATTTTTTTTTTGTCTTGGGTTGTGAATTGATCTATCAAACTTAGAATCTTGAATGTAAATTTTACATTTTTAATTAAAAGGTTTCACTAGACTTTTTTTTCTTAACTAGTATTGTTACTTAAAAGGTCAAATTAAATTAAATCTAAGGTTAAGTAATGAATTTCTTGCATCCTAAGTCCTGACGGCTATAATTTTTCACTAATTTCTAAAACCGCAAATATTTTGGCACAAGGTCCTAAGTCTTGGCAATACAGCAGAGAGACTTGAGATTTTACTATGATTCTGACGAGCGCTTCAGTGGCGTGATCGGTTTGGTCTTGGCCTGCCAGTTCGGTGGCCGCGAGTTCGATTCTCGGGTATTCCATTGAGTCAGATGTGTATTTTTGGTGATAAAAGTTCACTCTCGACATGGTTCGGAAGTCGCGTAAAGCAGTTGGTCCCGTTGCTGAATAACCAACCACTAGTTCCAAGCAACGTAAAAACACAAACAAAAACTATAGTTCTGACACAACGAACCAATTCACGCACAACTTTGGTGTTATTGCAGTGAACAAATGTATCAATCAATCAGTCACTAATGTACAAGAGACTTGGCAGATTTTTAAGTTCTTTGCTGAGCGGTTTTGTCATGTTAACTTTTGCCCATGTTAGGGAACTCTGATCACTCCAGTACGGTATGTTAGTTTCTTCCTTCAAATATCGGCACTTTCTTTGGTACATTTTGCCTCGGAAGTGTTTATTTGTTAATTATATTAAAGGATTTTAAGTATGATTTGCTTGTAAATTAAAGATTTGGATCTATTGCTTTTTTGTCAATTACTTTTTATTAGTGTTAGTTTAGCTTGGGTACTAGAATTTGTTGGTTTGCCTGTAAAGTAAAAATTTGTATAACTAGCCACATTTTTGTCAAGTTAACTTTGTTTTACGTTTTTGCCTAAATTTTATCAAGTTATTCTTAAAAGATGTATTTATATTTCAATGTGAAAGAAATTAAGTTTTTTTTAATTCTTGCAGTAATTTTCAATTAACATAAGGATATAAAGCATTATTTTGTAAGTTTATTTTTATACTGCTTTATCTAGGTATTGTAAAATACTGTGACAGTGCAATTAACCTAACTATTTTGTCAGTTTAAAACTTGTAACTTCATTGAATTGTTTAATGTAAACTAACAGTGAACAAACCATAATTATTTGACTGTTGTAGTACATTGGTGATAGTTTGTGGTGGGCCGAATTGAAGTTCATATTCTAATTTCAGTAACTTCATGAAAGCTCTTGAGGGCTTTTATTAGTCCTTCGCTTAGCAACTCTGGCCAGCTTTCCTCATTAGCTCACTCGACTGCACTCCCATCTGAAGTCTTCTCAAAGGTCATTTCCAGTTGGAAATTCCCTTTGATATTTCCTGGCTGACCTTAGTCCACCGTCTTGGCTTTCGTCTGGCAACTGTGGTCAAATGATGAAGCTGTAGTTTTGTCTGGAAATATTTAAATGTGCTGTGATAATTCAGTCCAAAGTTGATTTAACTACTGATTGTATAGAGATTTGCACTGTTAAGTGTTCGTAATGAAACCACGCAGTTTTCTACAGTATTCTTACATAATAAATTACTGAATGTTTTAAGTTATTCATTGTTAGATTTGCTTTGAATCAACAGTAGTATTTAGTTCTGTAGAGACTTGGTTTTGTTGTTTATAATAAACGGGTATGTATTTACCAAAAATCATTTACTGAATAAACCATCCAAAAATTAATTTCCAAATTAACTAATTCCTTCATGATTAATAACTATACTAATTGGGTTGTTAGTACCTTTCATCAAAGCAGTTACAAATAAAAACTAAATTTTTCCTTTCCTTTGCTTGGACCTGGATAGATTAAGTTTCTCCTCTTCATAGCTGAGAGTTTTCTTTAAAAGTTTTGCGGAACATAAGGTGGCCGATTTGCCAAGAGAACAGAGTTCTCTGACCAGCAGGATGGAGACTCATGAACTTAAGAGCGCTTCTCGGGAATTTCAGGGTAAGTCCAGGCCAGCTAGTTGGTAAAGTTATTTTCTGGAGTTTGGTGAAACATTTGAGGAATGATCTGCCAAGAGTACTTCTTTATCCCAGAAAGCATGATGATGACTGATCGTTTAAGAGTTTTCAGAGTTTGTCGATGTTGGGGGATAACTGATCAGCCACTCTGGGGTCTGCAAAAGTTATATAACCTACTAGCATTTTTAAAGGGCTTCAGCATCTTTGACTTAAGGCTTAATAGGTGAATAGTTTGTCAGAGTGAATCCTGGGCGAGACGGCAGTCAAAGCAATTAATAAGCATTAGGTTGCTGCTTCTGTTAGGGTTTGCATGGAAAAATGAAATCCAAGAGGCTGTACAATAAACTCCATCTAAAAACTCTGTTGTCATTCGCTCATTATCTATGATCATCGGAGTTTAGTTAACTGCAATATTTTGCAAACTTTCTTTAACTATAAAAAAACACTGCCTCTATTTCAGACTAATCGATTCAATGCTATGGACAAAAGTAAATACAGTCTACTTTCCAGTGATTCAAAGTAACCTGAAAATGTGGCCACTCATTTTAATGAGTAGAACGTTTTTCCCCGAAAGTCTAGCATTATTGAAATACTATATAAACATTACAAAACAAAAGAATCTTGCATCCGATACCATATTCGGATGCATCTGAAACTCGGAGTCGGCCCTCATTACTCCATGGTCCTTCCCGAAATCTGGTCATCGATCGACCCTCCTCGGAATCTAGCCATGGGTCACCCTTGGGTCGCCCTTAAGCCTCTTCCAGTCGAGTCGAGGGGGAAAGAGACTACGGGTAATCTGACTAGCCCGAAATTCTCTCGCCTTTAAACAGTGTTACCAGATCAAACAGTACAAGGAAGGCAGTAAGTACAGGCAGGCGAACCTGTCTGACTTGGACCACACTCGTGGTCACCATCCACCCACAAAATTGGTAACAGAGTCTGCCCGCCGTGCATTTGCCCTTCGCGTGTTAGTGCTTACTCGAATTCCGGTTTCGTCTTTGGTGATGAGGGTATGTATGCACGAACGAATAAAAAGCCATAGTGAATTTGCTTGTTGTTGAGCACGGGACAGATGTTGTAATTACTACAATTTACCCAAGCCATGATCGTTTTACAGTCCTGCAAAGAGTAGTTGCCAAAATCATTACCCACGTTGCTGAGTAACCACTGGTTCCATGCAACGTAAAAACACCATTCAAACAAACAAACAAAATCATTACCACATTTTTACTTTGTCAGAGTTTGCGATGCTTCGATAATGTCTTGATATTTAACATTAAATTTTTCTTATAAATTTTTAAAAATTTTTCTCCCGTTACCTAATATTATCCTGATTCATTTATTATTTCAAAGAAATGATTTAGATTTAAAATCAAGATTTAAGCATCCAGTAAATAATTCAAAAGAATCAATGAAGCGTTTTTATAGTAATCCTCCAATACTTAAGAATCCTTTTTACCAGGAAATTTAATAAAACTTGAATTAATCATATTCAGTTTTTATTAAGTACAGAATGAAATCCATAGCATGGCTGGTGCATGAATCAGAAATCACTTTTTTTCACGGAATTAGCATTATTTTAGCTCTGTAATTATTCATATTTATCTGTTAAAATCTTGAGGATCAACTACTTAACGGACGCATGCATGCTTATTTTAAGATATTACAATCTCTGGTTCAGACAACATCAGCTGAATAAGCGATTTCTGTCAAGTCTGTCGTTACTCCAGAAAAGTGCTGTTATGATATAAATGACAGCGAAAAGTAAGCCAAATAGCATAATTATTTTATAGACAAATGGTATCTATGAGAAGGGTTAATGTATTTCACAACTAATATTGCAAATATTACCATTAGTATAGGGCAACTCTAATTTCCTGCCTATGAATGAAGTTCTATATATTACAAGCTTAGAAATACATTCCAGCTTACAGCTAAAGATTCCATCAAAAACTTTTTCTCCCTTGATTATGGTATTCAGACTCCATCCACTTCCAGTAAAACTTATCAGTTGTATCTTCTTTGACTTACCAATGCATCTAAACTATCAAATCTTCTTTCATCCATAAAAAAGATACTTGATCAAACGTCTAAACCGTAATCTCCGTAGGGGGATAGTACCGTCAGTAGACCTCATGCGGTGCACTGTAAGCATTACTTAAGGCTCTTTGCAGCGTGCCTTCGGCCCCTAGCTGCAACCACTTTCGTTCCTCTTACTCTACCTCCTTTCATATTCTCTCTATCTTACTTTCCACTCTCTCCTAATACTTGATTCATAGCGCAACTGCGGGGTTTTCCTCCTGTTACACCTTTCAAAATTTTTACAGTTAATTTCCATTTCAGTGCTGAATAACCTCACAGATCCCGTGCTTGGCCTTTGACCTAAATTCTACATTCACTCGACTCAAAAGTCTAAACAATAATGTGCTTTAACACTCGAGTGTATCATACCATCTTTTAAACCATTCTGCTCTTTCTTTCCCTTCCCAAGTACAGACTTTCATTTCTTGTGATTCCTTTTGCCTTCTCTTCACCAGGCCACTCCGAGCGGATTGGCCTGGCACAGAATCTTGAACGGACCACACCTCGTTGGCGAACAGTCGTTCAGCTTATTTTGAAAGAGCATGAATATTCTCTCTAAGGGTCCACTGTTGTTGACTAAAACATCAGCTGGCAGTTCAGTGTCTGTGAACAACGTCCCATCGCCCCAAATGAATCTTGTCTCGTCGATCTTGCTGAGGTCAGAAATGTAGAATACGCTCCCTGTAATGAGAGAACAAGTCTGAGCCAAGTTTCAGTTCCCTGAAGTACGCTAATTATGTAGTTATCAAAATGGACCTAGTAATATGAGTTCATTACCTAGTGGTTAAGTTGGAGATGATAAAGCCCCTTCCACACGACGGGCACTCTGATATGCCCGCAATTCTCTCGCTTTTAAACAGTGTTATCACATCAAACAATCCAAGGCAGGCAGTAGTCACAGGCAGGCGAACCTATGACTTGGACCACACTCGTGATCGTAATCCACTAGCAAAATTGGTAACAGTGGCTGTCCGCCATGCATTTGCACCTTGTGTGTAAATGCATGTTAAGACTAACAATAAGAAAATTGCTTGTAGTATTCTTTTTAAAAATCAAAGAAAAATATGATGAGAATTCTACTTAATCATTTTAAATTCTTTACATACTCCAGTTCATTAAGACAAGTGATTAGGTATACAATAATTAATATTTTAATTCAATGAAGGTCAATTTGTATGAATGATCTCATGAAATTGTTGGGGCACAAGGCAGTCTTAAATCATTAATAAACCAAAAATTCATATTTGGGGGAGAATGTTACCCTGAAGTAGACTTTCATTAATTAAAATGCCAACCTTGAATATGTGACTCATCTCTATCCACTTGACTTCACCAACGGTTTCAGACAGGGCTCTTATTATAAGTTTCAAACAGTGAACATACTGTCTAGGTATGGAAATATTCTGAAGACATATCAGCAGTCCCACGCAGTCACCCCAAATATTTTGAATGCGCAGCAAAATGGCAATGGCAAAACTTTGTGGGAGAATCGTCTTGGTGTTTGGTTAACCTTAGAAAAACAGATTTATGCAATGCCTGTTTTAGTTCAATGTCTCACAAATGTGACTGAGAATGGAGTAATAGAGTTGAAGTGAAACGCAGAATACGCCAGGGCAAGGAAAGCAGCACTATCTGTGCAAAATTTGGAAGAAAAGAACTAGCTAGAATGGGTGAAAGTACGGTAGAGATGACTATCTTTTGAGGAACCAACAAAAGATGTTGAATAAAAACAAAAAAAATTGAAAGCTCGGTTTATGGAATACGAATGTCTGATATAGAACAAGAAATTGATCGTTGTTTTTTTCTTATTTTTAATGTGGTTACATCATGTAGAGTATGTAGGGCGACAAGCTTGTAAAAAAGTATGCATCATATGGAAGAAGAGGTAGAAGAAGAAAGAGTAAAGCGTACATTGGGTGATGTGGAAGAGGAGGTGGAATGGAAGAGACTTGGCTTGCATGAACTATGGGGTTACAAAATGGAACAGACTGGGCAAAGTGTACATGCAGGGAAGTTGACGAGTTGCTGGTTAGAAATATATGTAGATATAAAACAGCTGAGTTGTGTGTGTTTTTTTTCCAGGGGTATGATTCTTGTTTGTTCACACACGAAATACAAACCCTCGGTCCTTTAACAATAGAAATGTAATCAGCGGCAGCTGGGACCGGTCGTTAGCTTTGAACAAGGAGGTTCAGTAGTTAACTGCTTGTCCGGTAGTCGGGTATCCCGGCAGACTAGGAGGTGAAGCTTCACTTTGCTTTCGGCCGCCATTGGTGTCAGATGTGTTGTTCGCCACTCTGCTCGCTGAGTCGTATGCTGAGATACTTCATTGTGAAGCAATTTTTTCATAATTTCCCTATTTCCGAGTGCTTGTGTTGGAAATACATGAGTACTTGGTATTTGTTTGTTGTTATTCTGCTCGTGGATTGTGTTATAATGGATTCCCGCGAGCTGGAGAGACCCTCCCGCCACCCCCGTCAGCCGCAGATTGTGCCCTGGTTTGGAGGGCCATAAGTGTGGGGCCTTTAGGTTTCTGGTAGATGTAGATTCTCATGATTTGTGCACTCAGTGTCAAGGGCGTGAGTGCTCTCGCACCGAGCCTTGTGATGTGTGTATTTCTTGGTAGGGGTAGCAGTGGGAGCATTACGAGGGGAGGAAGAAGGTGCGTAAAATGGCCAAGGAGTCGTCGGAGGGCTCTCCAGCGACTCCTTTGGTCACGGACACGTCTTCCTCTTTCCTCCCTCCGTCGCAGCTCCCACGTATGGCTCTTTCCCCTTCGGGGGGCATGTCTCGTTCCTTCTCTTCCTTCAATTAGTTGAGCGTAGAGGAGGGAGCAAGAAACCTTGGCATCCAGCTGTACTCGGGGTCTTCCGTTCGCTCGGGATGGGACCTGTCCCCCCCGGGGGAGAGGTAACCCCCCCCACTAACCCCTTGGTGCGGGGGACGATCTCGGCCGGGTCTAGTACTCGCAGCCAGGGTCCAGGCAGCTGAGCCTGCTCGCCGCCAGGACCCAGGCACGGAGCAGAAGACTGGTGGAGGTCGCCTAGGCGACTCCCCCCAGGCCAGCGATCGCTCACGTGTTGATCTGCCGGTCCCCAGGGATGACGCGACAGTCCCACCGGGCCGTACGCGGGCTGAGGCGAGGAAGAGGTACCCCCCGTCGCCAGGACCAGCCACTGTAATGCGCCGTGAGGACGGGCCTCGCTCCCACCGCGACAGTGGACTCTGCTGGTCCCCTGACCGCCGCTCCCACCGGAACCGGGCAGATAGGGGGACTGGCAGCAGCTCTCCTGACGCTCGGGACTGTCGCTACCGTTCTCGGTCCACCGGTTCTCCCCAGGGGAGTCGCACAACTAGGCCTGCAGCTTGATCGTCACCGCGGGTTGGCGATCACCTGCAGCCCCCCCAGCACACCAGTTCTGCCGATGGGCAAGGGGGGAGCATCAGTTCTTCCTCTCCGATCCCTTCAACCTCCTCGGGCTACACCAGGAGGAGCGAGGCACTCAGGAGCAACTGCGAGGAGTTTGCTTCTCGCGGTCCCTCCACGAGGGCCTACGAACCTGGCACGGTCTTGGGACCGACAAGATCGTACGCTCAAGTGGTTGGAGGAGACCATGATGGGTCTGTTGTGGTTCCTCCTGTGGAAGGAGGAGGTTCTCGGGAGGCGTTCTCCTTGGATGGACTAGACTGTCCATCTCCTCAGGACACGGTCACTCCCGAGATCCAGAGGTCATTCACAGAGGTAATTGCGCTAATTCATCAGCACAATGACCTCGAGGAAGGATCAGTGCTTCCACCCTCCAAGCCTACATCTAGGCTGGAGTTGTTCTGGGGTCCTAAGAAGGAACCCAGGTTGACGGTGGGTCTGCCCTGATCAGCCTTGGCCGACAGTGTGCTGGGCCAAGTGAACTCTCTCGTCTCCGGACAGGAGGGATCACTTCGGTCCACCAGGTCGTACAAGCTCCTTCCGCCGCCTCTACCACGACAGGCACTTCTACGTGCCATCAGAGGACCCGCTGCCACCCAAACAGGTTAACCCGGAGCTGGCTAGGCTAACTCCGGGGGTGTCACTTCAACACCTGCTGGCAGAGAAACTGTGGTTCTCGCAGCAAGAGGATTTGGCGTTGGAATCGACTGCCATGGCAGCATTCCAAGCAGTCTCCTGGTTAGACCTGTGGTCACTCACAGTGTCTAAGGTCACGGCTTCCTCGGGAAACATCACTCCCGAAGGAGACCCGGCTTTCGGGAGACTGTGACAGTCTGGAGGTAGGGTGATCTCTTACGTGGCCCACCAGACAGCCAACCTGTGGGCCAACCTGGTTCTGAGACATAGGGACGCAGTCCTCTCTCGAGTGACCAGGTTGGCAGGGCGTGAGGCGGTGTTGGGTCTAAGGAACGGACCGGTGCTGGGTTCCTCCTCTCTCTTCCCTAGAGAGATGGTGGACACTGCGTTGGAACAGCGGCGCACTGAGGACAGTGACCGCTTAGTCCACCAGGCAGTCTCGAAGGCTACTGGGCAGGTCTGCGGCTAATCCCAAGAGCTTGGCTAGCGCTTCCTCTGCGGCTAAGACAACGGCCTCTTCGAAGCCCAGGGGAAAGACCCAGCCTTCGACTTCTGTAAGGAGCGATCGTCAGCCCTCCTCCCAGTCCTCCTTCACCCGAGGAGGATCCGGGAAGAAGTCGAAGAAGGGGAAACGCTAGGGACTGCGTTCCCTCTCACCTGCTGCCAGAAGTGGGGGGATGCCTGGCGAGCCATTGGGCAACTTGGCAGCGCTATGGAGCCAAGACCTGGATAGTGGATGTCCTTTGGGAGGGGTATCTACTACCCTTCGATTCGCAGCCACCCCTCACCTCCAACCCGGTCCATCTACGTATGTACGTCCCTGGTTCTGCCAGGGACGTAGCGCTTCGGCAAGAAGTGGAAGCCATGCTGAGCAAACGAGCTGTGGAGATCGTATGGGATCAGTCGCCGGGCTTCTACAGTCGACTTTTCTTGGTGGAGAAGTCCTCAGGGGTCTGGCGCCTGGTGATAGATCTCTCTCCCTTGAACCGATTCATTCCCCAGACTCAGTTCACGATGGAAACGACACGTTCAGTGCTTGAGTCCATCAGGGAGAACGACTTCATGCTTTCTGTGGACCTGAAGGACGCATATTTTCAGATACCCATCCATCAGTCCTCCAGCTCCGCTTCATCCTCGACGGGACGGTGTACCAATTCAGGGCACTTTGTTTCTGTCTCTCAACTGCCCCACAGGTGTTCACGCGAGTGTTCACTCTCGTGTCGGCTTGGGCCCATTCTTTAGGGATACGTCTTCTGAGGTATCTCGACGATTGGTTGGTCCTGGCAAGCCCCCACTCGCAGTTGCTACAGGACAGGGATCGACTCCTCGAGTTCTGTCGCAATCTTGGGATCGTGGTGAACTTCAAGAAGTCAGATCTCAAGCCCAAGCAGAGGATGAAGTACCTGGGCATGCTGATCGACACGGTAGCAGGGCGAGTCTTCCCCGCAGACTCGCGGATCAGCAGGTTCAGGGAGGCAGCCTTTCTCCTGTTCTGTCTGATTCGCAAGGTGATCAGCAGGGTGCTGGTCACCGCGAATCTTCGGATGATTCTGGTGGCACCCAAATGGCCCCAGGCTGTTTGGTATCCTGACCCACTGGCTCTACTTGCCAGAGCACCAAGAGAGATTACCCCTTGGCACAACCTCCTGTGCCAGCCACACGTGGAACGGTACCACCGATCGGTTCGGTCCCTGTCTCTTCATGGCTGGCTGTTATCCACCATCTCTTGCGAGCAAGAGGCTTTTCTCGCCGAGCAGCAACAGAGATGGCTGGGTACCTCAGGCAGTCCTCTGCAGCTGTGTACTAAGGGAAGTGGTCCATCTTCTGTGGTTGGTGTCGTGGACGGGGTCTCTCTCCTCTCAGAGCCATTCTTCCTTCGCCGAGAGAAGCTCCTCTCCGTCTTCGCAGTTAAAGGCTACAGAGCCGCCCTGGCCCTAGTCCTTAAACTGCGGGGAGTGGATATCTCCACCTCCATGGAGATCTCCCTCCTGATGAAGAGCTTCAAGAGGTCTTTCCCCCCGAGGGAACTCAGGCCCCCGGGGTGGGATGTGACTCTCGTCCTTAAGAGTTTGACTTGAAGACCCTTCGAGCCACTCCGAGAGTCGTCAGGCAGGGATCTGACCCTCAAGACCGTCTTTCTGCTGGCCCTGGAATCGGCAAAGAGAGTAGGGGAACTTCATGGTCTTTCCTTCGATGTAAAGCACACGAGGGGATGGGAATCTGTGACGCTCGATTTCGTCCCGGACTTCGTAGCGAAGACTCAAAATCCTTCGGTCCCTGACGACCGGTTTGAGTCCTTCACGATCCCCTCCCTGAAGGACTTCACCGACGATGATGCGGATGAGATGCAGCTTTGTCCTGTGAGGGCGCTACGGCGCTATCTGAAGAGAACTCGTCACCTCAGGCCTGAGTGTCGACGCCTCTTCGTTAGCACCGGGGTTACCAAGAAGGTGTCCAAGAACACTCTTTCTTTCTGGCTTCGTGAGGTGATCAAGAAGGCGTATGCTGCGGATAGGAGTGACGACACCTGTACCCTTCGTCCGTGAGCCCACGAAGTCAGAGGTATTGGTCCAACCCTTGCGTTCCACAAGAACTTCTCCGTGGCAGAGGTGCTGAAGGCAGGGGTTTGGGCCAACCAGACCACCTTCACATCTTTCTATCTTCGGGATATCGCCCACAGGTCCGTGGACACCTTCTCCTTGGGACCCATGGTGGCTGCTCAACAAGTTGTGTAGCTTACCCAGCTCCCGAGCGGACAGAACAGCATCGCATCCTTGTGTGACTACGTGAATGGACGAGTGAAAGAGAGTGTGACTGGCTTCTCTTCCTCCTCTTTTCTCTCCTCTACCTGTGGGCAGAGGGCTGCGGTCGTCACTACGCTGGACAGGAGGCCGATGCAGGTAAGCTACATGACTGAGCTCCATCCTATCCCTTTCAGTAGGGATAGGAGTGGTTATCCGCCACTCCCCTAACAAGGGGGGGAGTGGATGCCAACAAGAGACAAACCCATGACCTTATATTTGGCTCTTGAAGTAGGAACTAGTTCTTACTTGTTATTCATAAGAGGCACACTTGCCTCCCTCTTATGAATTTGGTCCATAGGTCTGACCACTGATCCTGCGGTGCACACCCCGATCAGCTGGACAGAGGCTAGGATCCCTCCCTCTGCTCTTACGACCAGGGAGGGAACCAAGGTCGGACGAACACCAGTCTGTTCATAAGACTCAGATTCCACCCACCAATAAGTGAGTCTTTCTATGGTTAAAGGACCGATGGTTTGTATTACATGTTGGAACAAATCACAATTTGTCGTAAATTGTATTTTTCCTAACTATACAAACCTGAGGTCCTTTCACAATAGGCATGTAATCAGCGGCAGCTGGAACTGGTCATAAGCTTTGAACAAGGAGGTTCGGTAGTTAACTGCTTGTCGGGTAGTCAGGTATCCCGGCCAACTGGGAGGTGAAACTTCACTTTGCTTTAGGCCCAGAAAACAGAGTGAGGGGTGGCATGAGGTGGGACTATGTGTAAAGGACCTCAGGTTTGTATAGTTAGGAAAAATACAATTTACGACAAATTGAGATTTCAGAAAGAACTGTTGCATAGTTTTGCTCAGGAGCCAAACTTGCTCAGGAAGTAACTGTTGTGCCTGTGTTGAAATAGCAGTGAAATGGGTGCTCTGCTGTTAGTGTAGTTAGGTGATTATGGTGGTCGCAACTATGGCAGAAAAGGATGCGGGTTGGGAACCTCATCCCAGAAAAAACACTTGCTAAGAATAGGGAGGCTAACACCTTGGGGAGGCAGAACTTCTGAGGAGGAAAGGTACATCTATACACGCATTATACATATAATACATATATATATATATATATATATATATTATATATATATATATAGTATATATATATATATATATATATATATACATAACCTTATAAAAGTTTTTGAGGCCAAATGATACTCGTTTAAACAAAATGAAACAAATTGCTGATCAGGCAACCACATCTACCCTCGTTCTGTGGCTTATTCTCTCTGGGCGTTAGCTGAAATGCAAGACTAGGCTAATAAACCTCCTTAGATACAAAAAATATACTTTATTTCCCAAATTAGCTAACATTAAAGTAGAATGAAATGAATGCATTAAAGTGGAATAAAATGAATTGACTTTGACCACCCCCAAAAAAAAAAACCGTTAAACTGTCATTTTTCTCTCAAAATCATATTTAAGTATGTAACCCCCTCTTATCTCATTATGTCCGACTAACCACAACATTTTAATAAGTCAAATACGTCTTAGAGAATCCATTTAACTATATGGTGACTTTGAACCCATCTAAAATAAAGAGACCATAATTATTACACCACTTAGCCATAAAGGTAATTCTAACAAAACCCAGGGTGTTTAATCTATGGGCTTGCACATCACACACCGTCTCCGTTGAGGGTTTCAAAGGGTAATGGGAGAACATGGATTGATACAAATTATGATCCATTAAATTGAAAGATGCACCGGTGTCTATAAAGATCGGAATATCAACATCCTCCACTGTTCCATATACTATAGGCCTGGGCTCTGGGGCGTCCCCCACGAGACCACAATGGCACGTATGAATCATCTGTACCCTTTTTGTTGATCGGCTTTCCAAAAATTTCGCCGACCCCTTTGCCCTCTTAAGTGACCTGCCTGGGAAGTTCTCGTATTATAACTCCCAAATTTCTGAGGTGTAGGTCTCGCATCTTTCCGTATCTGAGACGGACAAGCTTGCCAATAGTGATACACACACTTACACATTCCACAATATTTGACTCTACATACTTTCTTTGTGTGCCTTGGTTTATTACAATTGTACCAACACAACTGCAGTTGCCTTTGATTGATCGATCCTCTATTATATTC
Source organism: Macrobrachium nipponense (assembly GCF_015104395.2). Taxonomy (NCBI): domain Eukaryota; kingdom Metazoa; phylum Arthropoda; class Malacostraca; order Decapoda; family Palaemonidae; genus Macrobrachium; species Macrobrachium nipponense. The sequence goes on along the minus strand of NC_087205.1, from coordinate 90,513,128 downwards.
CACTTTTACCCACAAACGGGGAGTAGGAAATTCTGTCTCTTTGCACCGTATTTCTCGGACCGGTCCCATTAAAAATGTACTATCTACAGTGGGACATTTGGACATTGTTTTCTGAATTTGGGCATAAATTAATTCTTTGTCTGACGTAGGTCCGATCTTTTCATCAAAACTGTCCACTATTGCGTCTGGTACGTCATGTAATCGCATTGCAAAATGTATCAATTTGTGTAAATTGTCAAGTGATACATTATTCCCATTAACCCATTTAGAGTTTTTCTATTTCTGTATACATTCTCCCACTGAGTCAAAAAACTTTGAGCTATGTTCAGTAAGGCTAGTTGTGCCTTTCTGGATTTTATATAGCCCTCTTAAATCTCTCACCATATCCCCATGTTCCTTTGAGCCATAAGCTGCTCTTAAAAATGCTTATAAATCAGTCCATGAACGACACCTTGCATACTGAAAGCTCCGACACCGGTAGGAAAGGTTACCTTTATTGAAATCTAACAAGGTTTTCACCTCTGTGAACGCCTCTATATCATCAGTAATCCCCTTGGAGTTTAAATAGTTATTCACCCCCTCAATAAAGATTTGCACCAGTTGTGAAAGTACTCCGAATACAATACCACAGAACGGGCTGACCCCCGCACATACATTTGTAATCCGGTGAACCAGAGTCTGCTTACCACTTGCGTCAGCCATTTTGCTTTCTTTATGAAAACCCTTATACTTCACGATATACCCCAACCTCAGTAACATTAATATATTTATGCACACACAAACGCCAACCCAGAAAATTAATAATAATCATCCACCAATAAAAGATAAAATAAACATGCACTGCGCCCAACAAACCGCCATATAAACTCGTCACTGCTCAAGTTCAAGGTAATCAGCTGTTTACAAGGTCGTTCCAGGAACAAAACAAAAAACAGGAAGATCAGTTCGAGAGAAATCTGCTTAATTCAGCATCCGCTCACACGCCTGCCACCGTCTCAATCCCTCTCTCTCTCTCTCTCTCTCTCTCTCTCTCTCTCACACACACACACACACACACACACAAGAGCGTAACTCACAATACCACTTTTCCCTCATATATAATATATTTTTTTTTTACCACAAAACCACTAATGTCCATCAAATCTCGAGGGACATCAAAACAAAACACACTTTATAGTAAATTAACACCAATAAAAAGAGAAAGAAAAAGAAAGGAAGGAAATATAAAATTATACACTCGCGTCTTCATAGAACCTGAGCCAGTACCTGTCTACACATTGCAACCGCGCGTAATCCATTCC
>NC_087205.1:90479327-90506827 GCF_015104395.2 Macrobrachium nipponense | reverse complement strand
TTTCCAGCCGTGTGACTGGCTTATCAACAGCCAATCAGGAGCGTCATAAGGGACTGGCCTAGACATCAAATGCACAGTTGATGTGAATCTATATAGTAGTGAGAGAGGCTGTCCCAGGCTGGCTGGATGGCAGCTAGTCTAAACTTGGAGTTTATTACCCCAACTCTACATTTGTTTTACAAAGGAAAATAGTCTATGGGTACATGTAGTGTTGTATATAGTAAGACTGTTTTTGGCCAAAACACCTCTAGCTGAACAATGGCCTCTTCTTTAAGGATAGAGAATTCGAGCTGACTCCAAATCCCAAAAGAAGCAAGAAATTAAAAATTTGGAATCTATGCCTATTTTGGGAGTTTTGCAGCTCTGTTTGTAGCCATAAAACTTAAGCACCAAAATTCCAGCCTGAAAACATTAATAATTTTAAAAAATAAAAGAAATATCAAAATAGATAATTTCTGATCTTAAATGTGTTGAACACAAAAGAACTGGATCGTGACAGAACCTAACAAAAATTTCTCCATCCTAAGCAGTATATACAACAAGGCACCTTAGTTCCCCGTTCAGCCTACCGATTCGGTAGTCGCGAGTTTAACTCCTTGCTCTGCCAACAGGGAATCAGAGGAATTGATTTCTGGTGATTATAAAATCATTTCTCGATATAATGTGGTTCGGATCCCACAGTAAGCTGTAGATCCCATTGCTAGTTAACCATTTAGTTCCTAGCCGCATAGAAATATCTAATTCTTCGGGCCAGCCCTAGGAGAGCTGTTAATCATCTCGTTGTTCTGGTTAAACTAAAATATAGTTAACCTGCTTTCTTTTTCATTTGGTAAGGGACTGATGAGATAAGGAAGCCCAAATCTGTATGTTAACCGGATGAATCTGCAAACATGCACTACACATACTGCACAATCACCAGTGTTCTCATTGTTCACTGTGCTGTTGTTTGTATTGATTAAACAGATCCTACAGAGTATGTGGCGATTTGCATTTTCTTCTAATCAAGTGCCTAAAAGGCCATGAGATGGCTAACCAGTCCTGCCCCAAGATCTGGAAGCCTAGTTGTAAAAAAAAGAATATTATAAAAAGTTGATATGTACAGATACAATTGGACAACCATTGAAACCACAACAGATTATTCGATAATATACAAGATGCTAATCAGTACTGCCCCAAGATCTGGAAGCCTATTTGTAAAAAATGAGAAGAATATTATTAAGAGATGATATGTACAGATACAATTGGACAGCCATTGAAACCACAGAAGATTATTATATATGTAATGGGGGGATTCCCCCCCCATTATTCATTAGGTAAGCGTGTGACACGAAACGGTAGGTAAACCAACACACAGCATGACACCACAGCCTCTCTCCTCTCTCTGAGTCTCTCTCTCGTATCTCACTCTCGTCCGTACGTCTCTCTCGTCTCTCTCTCGTCTCTCTCTATCCTCTCTTCTCTCTCACTCCCAATTGAATCTTCTCCTCTAGCCCCGACACCTCTCTCTCTCTCTAGCACCGACACTTCTTTCTCTCTCCACCTCTTTCTCTCCATTCTAACAGGTAATGAAAATGAGAGAGTCGCATCATAACATTAACATTTATCAACAATGAATAAATAATGGATAATAAAGTAATCCAGTCTTACAGACTAACTCAAAAAACCCCGAATAGTACAATGTCTGATAGTAATCATTAGTCACCAAAAAGTCCACACCCATCTGGGAACTCTTTGTCCCTCTCCTGCCAGAATCGTCTGTTTCAAAGATACAGAACACATCCCGGTAAGTACACACACAAGCTTAACAATCAATGACTAAATATTGGATATTATCATAAAAAATGTCAAACAGATAATAAGCCAGCCTTCGGCTAAACACTTCAACACTCACCCAAGCAACCGGACCACTTAAACACAGTTAATTAAAACTCCCCGGCGAACGCCACGGCATCTTGCCTTTGTCTCCAAGATCCTCTATCAAAATCCTCCCATAGACTTGCGTATGAAACTATTAAAGGGAAGAGGCACACACGCACATACGAACGCACAGTTCGTTAGCGCCTCGCAACACTAGTTGCATCCAGTTTCACAAAGGCACTTTGAGAAGAGTTAATAAACTCAGTACATTGACTTGTCTAACTAATCATTTTTATCTCACGTCACCCATAGAAACTCATTGTTCAGCTACTCTCAGGTCGCCGCTCCTGCACTGTTCTCCACATTCCATAGGTCACAGAGGACACACAGACAATATATTATTAATCAAAAACCCTAGACGTTATATATATATAATAATATACATGACCGTCAGCACACTCACAGACTTTAGAGACTGGCAAAATCTTAGAAGCGTCCGGGGGGGCAACCATCTTATCTGCAGCAAAGAAGAAGGAGAAGACTCCGCCTTCAATTAACTGTACGCTCTCGGCGGTCCCAGATGCCCAGGCCACGGAGGGCATGGTGATGGTCGCCACCACTGCGATCAAAATGAACTTCTTTTCCATCATGCGAGCAAACGCTTTCCACTTTTTCGCCTGACCTGGAATGACAAAAGTTTGACTTTATTCCTTCACTTTTTTAGTTTCCTGTAAGAGAAAACTATTGAGATGGTTTTGTCTGTCCGTCCGCACTTTTTCCTCTGCCCATAGATCTTAAAAACTGCCCTTCCGCCCTCAGATCTTAAAAACTGCCCCTCCACCCTCAGATCTTAAAAACTGCCCCTCCGCCCTCAGATCTTAAAAACTGCTGAGGCTAGAGGGCTGCAAGTCGGTATGTTGATCATCCACCCTCCAACCGTCAAACATACCGAATTGCAGCCCTCTAGCCTCAGTAGCTTTTTATTTTATTTAAGGTTAAAGTTAGCCATAATCGCACGCCTGGCAACTGTATAGGACAGGCCATCACCGGGCCGTGGTTGAAGTTTGATGGACCGCGGCATTATGCCGAGACTATCGAAAGATGGTGGCCTTGATTATACGCTGTACAGAAAACTCGATTGCGTCGAAAACACTTCGGCTTATTTTTTGCTTGTTTTCTTTTGCGGAAAAATATTCTTTTGGAAGAAATTATATGGCATATCAGAAATTTTGGAAATTGCTCTATTGAATTTCCGTATATATCCCTTTACGAAATACGTACTTCGATCTCAAGTGTAGATTGGAGGAAATATTAGTACTGATTGAAATGAATGAGACCGGGAGACGGAATGCCAGGCAGTTCTTTTTTGCCAAATAGGAACTTGCAACTTTTCACTGGCCCCTCATTTAGACACATTCGTGTGTTATTTGGGTAAGAGATGATATGTAAATGTGCATTGTAAGTCTGAGGCGAATGCACCTCGAATAGTAGCCATGAGGAATGAAAGAGGAATAAAACTAAAGATAAAACGTTATTATTGATTGCAGTTTTACATGGCTAAAAAAAACAAATGAAAAATATGGGATGCAACTTTTAAATTTTTAAAAAAATTTATGATTTTTTCTTGAAGTTTAACGTCAATAGGTTAGGGATAAATTTTTCAGAATGAAATATCAAAGAGAGAGAGAGAGAGAGAGAGAAGAGATGTGCTGAATCTGCTCCGTTAGTCTTTTCTGAAGGCGAATAAGAATGATGTTCTAACTGAAAATGAGACTGGTATTGTTGGAGTTGATTTTAAGTATTGTTATACCCAACCCCACACCCGCCGCCCCCCTTCCAGTAATCTGTGTAAAACATTAAACACGTCAGGCATCGTATGAGAAACCCTCCATAGGGGGTATTGCCGACAGTGCACCTCACACGGTGCAGACATGCAGGCATTACTTAATAAGGTACTCAGCAACGTCCCTTCGGCCCCTAGCTGCAACCCCTTTCATTCCTTTTTACTCTACCTCCCTTAATATTCTCTTTTTTCTATCTGTTCATAGTGCAACTGAGATGCTTTCCTCCAGTTACATTTTTCAAACCTCTTGAGAGTCAACTCCCCTTTGGCACTGAATGAACTCATAGGTCCCCAGCGCTGGGCCTTTGGCTTATAAAATGCATACTTCATTCCGAGTCATACAGTCGATGGGGAACTGGTTCATATGACTGCTGTGTTCAAAAGGTAACCTTGAAACTGGTGGAATGCTCTAACTGCAGTGGCCATCATTGAGGTGGAATCAATTCTCGTGAGAACTATTCATACAAACATTCACACAGAAAGCGCGATGTCTATTCACTTAAATGATCATCGCTAGAAAGTCGATGTCTGTTTGAATAACTGACGTATGAATGAGGTGATGTATATCTACTTATTTCCGTATTCAAGAGGTAATGATTATCTAAATAGCTATTAACTACGTAAGATGATATCCGTCTGCATGATAATTTCATGTTAATGCATAATATTATTTCATAAGAATATTATGCTGCGCTGCCCGTCACGTATCCCCTACCCTCCCGATCCCATACCTACTCCACCCGGGGCGGGCAAACAGGATTATAGGAGGAGTGTGGATGTGTCATGTCTCCCCTACTTCCTGGATCCCCTACCTACTCTCCCCCCCCTCCCCCACCGGGTGCAGACAAATAAGAAAGATCCGCTCGGAATTTATTAATATAAATTAATTTACATCTGGTTGTAGTTCATCGCCGATGACATTAGAGAGGAGAGGAGAGTCCGCGTTGGTCTTCCCTTCAGTTCTGGTGCCATTCCTCGGAGAGTCAAGAAACTAACTTCATTGCTATGGTAGACTCACATCAGCCGTGCATCTGATGTCTAGGCCCGTCCCTTACGACACTCCTGATTGACTGTTGATAAGCCAATCACAGGGCTGGAAACTCGAAGTCTCTCGAGAGAGTTCACATAGGTAGGATGTATGTTCCACCTCTCCTGAGGGAGATACGTCTTTCAAAAGTATCCCTCGGGAGAGGTGAGACATACAACCTGCCTATGTGAACGCTCTCAGGAGAGAGACAGAGTTTCCAACCATGTGATTAGCTTATCAACAGCCAATCAGGAGCGTCGTGAGGGACTGGCCCAGCCATCAGATGCACGGTTGATGTGAATATGTGAATCTACTATAGTACCATATCGCGAATGAAACGAATAAGAAAGACCAAATAAACGTGATCTACATTGACCGGTTTTATTCAAATTGTCATTTAAATGAAATAAAAGAGAGACCGGTCTTGATAACTCATCGTCAATAATTTTTGGTCGGAAAGAGTCTCGTGATGGGACTGCATGCTTACTCTTTATTAATTAAGGTCACTTGTCTGGTCATTTGAGCCTGTGGGAAAAAAAGACTAATATAAACAGATTTTATTTTTGGAGAATAAAAAAAAATCGAGTTTAGGCAGCATTCAAATATTTCCCCCCGTAGGGAATGTAGTTCCGTCGGTGCACCTCACCCGGTGCACTGTAGGCATTACTTAAGGTACTTTGTACCGTCCCTTCGGCCCCTAGCTGCAACCCCTTTCATTCCTTTTACTGTACCTCCGTTCGTATTCTCTTTCTTCCGTCTTAGTTTCCACCCTTTCATAACAATTGATTCGTAGTGCAAGTGCAAGGTTTTTCTCCTGTTACACCTTTCAAGCCTCTCTGCCCCCAATTTCCCTTCTGACGATGAATGACCTCATAGGTCCTAGCGCTTGGCCTTTGGCCTAAATTGTACGTTCGATTCCATTCCAGTCAAATATTTCCATGACGTCCCTCAGCTGAGCAACGCGACTTATTCACCAGAAAAAGTCAATCGTGCCATTCACTCGCTGATTCGCGGCCTGGTGAGCTCAGACGTGAATAATGAATGGAGTGAGAGTCATTGAGGATGGGGGTTAGCCGGGGTTGAGGGGGGGGGAGGGAGGGGATGGAGGGGGGGCCTTTGTCGTGACAAGGACGTGTATGCGTGTTTGGATCGTAAGCTTTGAATATTAGAAATAACCTGTCTGTCTTTATATTGATTACTGATATATCATCATCATAAATATTATATTATTATGATAAATATAAGTATTTGCTTGGAGAAGACCTTCAATAATACAGGTTTTATTGAAAATAATGACTATTTCAGCCGCGTCTATTTTGTATAGAAGTTTCTCTATTCTTCTTATGACTGGCTTTTCTTCTGTACGCAAATGGGCTATTAAAACGCCAAATGGGGGGATTCAATTAAACCTGTATTATAAGTACTATTATTCTATCAATCACTGCGGCTTATCTGCATATACAGGCAGTATTGGAGGCCTTCGGTATAGTATAATACACGTTTCTTTCTAAAAATAGAAATGGCCTTATCCGTATTATTGCTAGAGGATGAAAACAAACCGCAGATAAGATACAGGGTGTCCATAAAGTCCCAGTACCATTACAAGTATTAATTTTTTGCAATGATACTGGGACTTGATGGACATCCTGAATTATCTTGACGGTCCCTTCACCGTTCTCTCTCATCCAGCGTCTTTTTCTCTCTGAAAGTTCTTCATTTTCATCAAATTTACTGGCTCCTTTGTCTCTTATACGTTTTATTGCTGGAAGCTTCAGTATTGTATAAAATATTTCCAAACAGGATATACGGATAGATCAAGTTTATTTCTACCTGTTGTTTAACTCCCATTAGTTTCGTTATCTATTTACTGGTACTTTCGTACCTTACTTAAATTCTTATCTACAGTTTCGTTATCTATTTACTGGTACTTTCGTACCTTACTTAAATTCTTATCTACAGTTTCGTTATTTATTTACTAGTACTTTCGTACCTTACTAAATTCTTATCTACAGTTTCGTTATCTATTTACTGGTACTTTCGTACCTTACTAAATTCTTATCTACAGTTTCGTTATCTATTTACTGGTACTTTCGTACCTAACTTAAATTCTTATCTACAGTTTCGTTATCTTTTACTGTACTTTCGTACCTAAATTAAATTCTTATCTACAGTTTCGTTATCTATTTGCTGGTACTTTCGTACCTTACTAAATTCTTATCTACAGTTTCGTTATCTATTTACTGGTACTTTCGTACCTAACTTAAATTCTTATCTACAGTTTCGTTATCTATTTACTGGTACTTTCGTACCTTACTTAAATTCTTATCTATCTATTCATGTGTTAATTTATATGGTTTCCTAAAAATTTTCGGTATTTCAGAAAAGAAGATTTCGACACCTTGAAGCAACTCGCTAACAACAAGGACATCGTTGTCACAAGGCCCGTCAAAGGTAAGGGAACAGTTATCCTGAATAAACAAGACTATTTATCCAAAATGGAAAGTATCTTGAACGACAGGAACAAATTCGGAATGATTGGCACTTCCGACTATCTTAATATCTTTAAAATACAAGACAAAATTAACAGTTTCCTTAGGTCTTTGAGAAAGGATAATATCAATGATGAAACTACATATCAGGAACTATATTCCACAGGTTCTTCCTACGGTACTTTATATGGCCTTCCAAAAATTCATAAACCAGGTCTCCCACTCAGGCCTATTTTAGCGTCTTTTAATACACCATATTATAAACTAGCCAAATTTCTCGTTCCTATACTTGAACCATTAACAAAGAACAGTTACTCGCTCAATAATTCCCTCCAGTTTAAAGAGTCTATTTTATCACAGGACTCAGACTTATTCATGACCAGCCTTGACATCGAATCTCTGTTTACGAATATTCCAGTTGGTGAGACCATTGAACTGATTCTTGACAAGCTATTTTCCGATGCTGAGTCCACTTTTAGTAATTTTAACCGCACGCTTTTTAAAACCCTTCTTGAACTGGCAGTGCTGGACACTGATTTTGTTTTTAACGGTAAACTCCTTAAACAAGTAGATGGCATGGCCATGGGTTCCCCCCTTGGCGCTACGTTCGCTAATATCTTTGTGTGCTCCCTGGAGGAGCATATGCTCGACGATTGCCCTCTAAGATTTCATCCTCTCTTTTATTCTAGGTATATTGATGATACGTTTGTTCTCTTCAAGGGTGAATACGAGGCTGACCTGTTTCTCGACTACGTAAATACACTTCACCCGAACATGAAATTTACTATAGAAAAAGAGAACAACTGTCTGTCATTCATGGACGTTCGACAACTCTTTTAACACCACGATTTTTGGAAAGAAAACTTTTACAGGACTCGGATCTCATTTTTATAGTAGTTGTTATTTTAATTTTAAGGTTAATTTCATTTTTACCCTCCTTAATAGAGCACTAGTCCTCTCATCTAACTGGAATGCCTTTCACAATGAGATTCTATTTCTAGTTAATTTCTTTAAAGGTAACTGTTTCCCACTTAGGTTAGTATATAGAAAATTGAATAAATTACTAAATAGACATTTCTCTAGAAAACCTGACGTTCCCACTGTACCAAAAATGAGTTTCTATGCAACCTTTCCATATATCCATGACCTAACCTTTCAAAAAAGATTCACACAAATTATTCATGACCATTTCCCAGCCATATCAGTCAAATTAATTCCCAAAAATCCTCTTAATATAAGCTCCTTGTTTAAGATAAAAAATCAGCTGTGTCCTTATATGTCTTCTGGTGTCATCTATAAATATACTTGCCCTAAATGTATTTCAGGGATTTACGTGGGTTCCACCAGTCGACTACATTAAGGTGCGCATCGATTCACATCGGGGAATCAGTTTCCGCACAGGGAGCAGAATCTCAAACCCAGAGCACTCCAATATCAGGAACCATGCAAAACAATGCAAAACCTATATTGACAACAAAGATTTCAGTGTAATCGGTCATACTTCCAAATCACAAGAGTTAACAAACCTTGAGTCGTTGTTTATAAAACAACTCGTACCATCTTTGAACACCCATACATCTGCAGTCAATTGTATTTAGCATAAGTTCGTACTGTGGTGGTTTCCTTCCATTTAGTTCCTTGCTGTCTCACCTCTTTATTTTTATTTATTTAATTTTTACTCTAATGTATTGTAAATGAACTCTTAGACTATACTTTTAACTTTTTTATGTTTTTATCTTTTCTTATGTGCAGCCCAGAAGATGTAATTCTGTGAATAATTACAAAACGTCGGCAAAATAATAAAAAAGACAGCCTAGTGATGTGTGGTTTTCGTCCGTCTTCCTCTGATTATGTCGCTTGGAGTAGTTCCCTGTGGCCTGTATCACTATATATATAATATATATATATATATATATATATATATATATATATATATATATATATATATAATATATATGTGTGTGTGTGTGTGCGTGTGTGTGTGTGTGTGTGTGTGTGTGTGTAGTAGTGAATCTCAGGCGTGTAGTATAGTATATATATATATATATATATATATATATATATATATATATATATATATATATATATATATATAAACTGTATAATCAAGGACAGGAATTCCCGGAGATTCACACCTCCTTTATTCCTTCCTACGTTTCGTGTTTCATAGTTACATCATCAAGGAATTCTATGGAAAGCTGAATAAATCAATAAAAAGACCTGAACGGCTAAAACTGAATTACGTTTAAGTGCAAATAACTAAAAGTAATGATAAAAACCCTCTTCAAAAGTACACACATCAGAGCACTAATGAATACATATGCACAAATCATAGAACCATGTTAGACATGGACACACTGACATATGGTTACACAAGAGGGCAATAAAAAGAACGCATAAAATCATAGAACGCTGAATAAATTACGCCAATAACATTAGTTTCAAAACCCAAAAATTTGATAAATAAGTTAAGACAGTAATTCATTTAAACAATGCTACATCAAAAAGATCAAGAGGCTAACCTCAGTAAGCAAAGCAGACGACAGAACCACACACACACAAAAAAAGCCGTTATCCGACTTCAAGCTTACTCCGGTGGTCGCGAGTTCGATTCTCGGCCATTCCATTGAGGTGTGAGAGATGTGTATTTCACTCTCGACGTGGATCGGAAGTCACGTAAAGCCGTTGGTCCCGTTGCTGAATAACCACTGGTTCCATGCAACGTAAAAACACCATACAAACAATTCAAGCTTACTCGGATCACGGTCAAGATCCTCCCCTAACACATAAATTGTAAACATTATATTCCTGACTTTTAATGTAAATTATACCACAAAAGTCTGCGGTCAAATAGAGCCTCGTTCCTCCAACGAAAATTACAATAAATATGCTCTATTTTATTAGAATTCATTTTTCTGTACTGTTTAACATGCACTTAATATTTTGCTTTTTTTTTTACATTTTAGCACGTTTTCATTTGCGTTACAAGCTAGGAATATAATGTTTACAACTTATGCATGACGGGAAAATCTTGCACGCGGCCCGAGTAAGGTGGAGGTCGGGTCACGCTTTTTTTTTTATATTCAGTGTGGTTTTGTCGTTTATGTTGCTTACTAAGGTTAATCTCTTGATCTTTTTTTGTTGGGTTGTTTAAATGTATTACTGTTTCAGTTTATTTATCAACTTTCCGGATTTTGACAATTTTGTTGGCGTAATTTACTCCTTGTTGTGGTTTTATATTTTCTTTTTAATGTGCGCTTGTGTAACTTATGTGTCAGTGTGTCCATATGTAAGATGATTTTATACTATGTGTGTGTATGTATCTAAGTGTGCTCTACTGCAGCGGTTCCCAAAATGGGGCCCGTTGACCCCTGGGGGTTCAGGGGTCTATGAAACTATGAAAAAATTAATATTTTTTTCAGCCCCAGAAAAAATCTTATATATAAATAGTATATATATATTATATATTATATATATATATATATATATATGTGTCATTTTGGGTGCTTTGTGTATTATATATATGTTATAATATATATACATATGATATGTTACATGTACTATATATAATATATTATATATACATATAAATATATACTATATAATATATATATATATAATATTATATATATATATACATAATATATTACATACACACACAACACACACACACATATATATATATATATATATATAATATATATGTGTGTGTGTGTGTATGTATCTATATTTTATATATATATATATATATATATATATATATATATATATATATATATATATATATATATAATTGGTATCCTGGAGTCCACAGGTATATACATAAGTTATTACGCAATTGTAAAGGAAGATTGGGTCTATAGAGCAATACTGCAAGAAACAGTGCCGATTACTTACGAACCCATTTTGTGTATTTAAATATTCATCTTACAATTTTTCGTCAAAAACTGCCTTTTCCCTGTAATTCCTTCAACCGCACTTTTGGGTAGCAATGCTGTTACCAAATCGAATCAGCTTTCCAGCTGTTTGTTAACCACATTATTTCACTTGTACATTTTCATTTACAACTATTCATCTTTCTACTTAATAAAGACAAATGATTCTTAGACTGGGATGGGGCGCCCCTCTGGTGGGGGTTTGGGGCGGGCGGGGGGTGGGTTGCTACCAGAGGCTTCTAATGGGGCCTGCTATATTGCAATGTTTTTTTATTAATTGAAATATTGACAAAAACATTAACGTGGGTTCCATGCGCTTTCTAATCATTATCTCAAAACATGCCAAAAAAAAATCAATATATAAGTCAATTTTCATTTCAAATCTTGATTATGGGTAGTATACAAATGGACAACATATTGTTTATAGTTTATAGCTGGCAAAAATTTCAGGGGGTAGGGGGTCGGGGCCGTAGATCTATACACTATTTGCAGAGGGGGCCAGCGAGAAAAAAAAAAAAAAAAAGTTTCAAAACCACTGTTCCAGACACTTCTCCTTTCTTTCTTTCTTCCTTCCCCTTTACAGACATTAGTTCATCAGCCATTTACGTCTTCCTACCCTAATTTAGTTGTTGTTCCTATTTATGTATTTGCTCATTCTTTTTCCCTGTATTTCTCTCGCCTCTGCTACCTTCTATGATGACTTAAGAGATCTTTTCTTCTGTTTTGGTTACATTGCAAGTTGCTGTCAGGATTGCGTAGCGTCAACAGTGGCAATCTAAGACTAATGTCGCAATGAGTGTAAATATTTATATATATATATATATATATATATATATATATATATATATATATATATATATATATATATATGACTGGTAAAATGTTCTGTTACAACAGAATTCAATCTAATTCCATCTAATAAAAGGATCTCTTGGTATAAATATCACATTTTCTATAACTTTTCTCATTCATTTACCTGAAGAGGGAGATAGCAATCTCTGAAATATAGTATCTCTATATTTTGGTTTTTTTTATGGGCTCCTTTTATTAGATATATAGGGTATATATATATATATATATATATAATATATATATATATATAATATATATATATAAATATATATATATATATAAGTATATATATATATATATATATTATATTAATTTTTTTTTGCTCGGCATAACATCGGTAATCCACAGGCAACGACTCCACGTTTTGACTGTTAAAGGGTATTAATGAAAAGGGAGCATATCGACATAAAATTCTTTATATATTGTGAGAACGTTGCAATTGCAGAAATTCCTTCAATACCGCACCCATTATTTCCCTTACTTAAAAGCTTACTCGATCCATTACGGCCTCTCTACTAGCCCGGTATGTATCCACCTCCGAGGTGCTATAGTAGATTCACATCAACTGTGCATCTGATGTCTAGGCCAGTCCCTTACGACGCTCCTGATTGGCTGTTGATAAGCCAATCACAGGACTGGAAACTCTCAGTCTCTCGAGAGAGTTCACATAGGCAGGATGTATGTTCCACCGCTCCTGAGGGAGATACGTTTTTCAAAAGTATCCCAACAGCAGAGGTGACCCTGGACATCGATGGACATCGACCATAGGTAGACACATACCAGGTTCATAGTACCTGCGGCCTCTCTCACTCCACACTCAAATCCCGAGGACTTTCATGAACATCTTGGTTGCTGTCGGAATGATGGTGGAATGAGATGAGTCCTTGTGCAAATATCTCTACATGATCCTACTGATTTAACCGCCTATCTGTTTTTTCTCATTTTCCTCGGCTATGCCGTTTTAAAGAACTTTGTTGTTTTCTAGAAGTGGTTTTGCCTCCCCGTCTTTCCATCACCTAAGCTGAGTATTTTTTCATCGCCTAATACAACTTAGAAGCACAAGAAGCATCATGCACAGAAGGCCTGCATCATATCACTCCATGACGTAGTTGTCATATCTACCTTAAAATGATTGTTACAAAAAACACTTAAAGCGCAATGAGCTTTGAAATATTTCAGTCAGGGTGAATGTGTTTTGGCTTCAGCTGAAAATGTAGTTTTTTTTTCGGAACCGGTGGTTTTGAAGTTGATAAAAAAAAATTCAGTTATTTTTTTATACTTCAGTTTTCCATACCTACTATAAAGCGAAACTAGCCCAGTGCATCTAGACATTAATGTGCGCTAATGGCTTTCTCACTGATTTTAGCATTAACGTTTATGACTGATACATAGAGCAGGAATATCAACCGAATTGCTACCGCCAAACATGATGTCACATCTAATATGTCCTCCACCAAGTAAGAATCAATCCATGCAACAATGCAATATTTACATCTCAGTCCACAAGTAATATATATGTCCTTCACCGTGTAAGACTTAATCAATGCAACAATGCAATATTTACATGTTAGTCCACAAATAATATGTCCCCCACCAAGTACGAATCAATCAATGCAACAATGCAATATTTACATCTTAGTCCACAAGTATTATGTCCTTCACCGTATAAGACTTAATCAATGCAACAATGTAATATTTACATCTCAGTCCACAAGTAATATGTCCTTCACCAAGTAAAAATCAATCATTGCAACAATGTAATATTTACATCTTAGTCCACAAGCAAGAACTTCAAACGAATCGGCAGACCCAACGAGTGTACAGTAGCGCCTCAGATGCCTACTTACACTAAATGCTACTTGATTTCTGTAGTATCTTGTCAGTAGCTGGAAGGTCTGTGGGACGAGATGCGTAGCAAGAACCTGTCGATCTGACGAGCTCTGTTAACTGCGAGCTTCCGAAGTTCCGAGTTCCCGTGGCGGCTGGTTGCTCGTTACGACAGCCGGTTAGCCGGAGTGGAGGCTTTTTCCACTAGTCATGTATCGTGAAAACTTCTAATGTATACCAGTGGTGCCTCGAGTGGTTACCCCATCGAAATTCGTCGTTTTTTACCAGTTTCCTTTTAGGAAGACCCTGACAAATTCGCACTCACAAATGGACTACTAATCCATGTTGCGTGACGATTCATTTTCTTAAACTTACCGAGAGCTTTGGTCTGGATACTTCGTGTAAGACTACAAGGCGTTTGAAAAACATTGACGTCCCAGATACTTTTATTAAAATGGGGGATAAGTACACCAAGTACTCCACTGATTATTTAATGAGTCCTCACTTATTCGTTAGGGTCCATTATGGAATAAAATGTTCACACGATTTGGAATGGCAACACCATGGAACTATAAACAGTGAATGGGGACATACGCGGATAAATGCATTGACGCTAATTGTCACTGCGCTGTGTTATTGGAAAGGGTGGAGATGACGCTGAAATAAGCTATTAAAGCAGGGGTGTAAAACTCAAATCCTTTCGAGGGCTAATTATGCACTTGGTTAATAAAGATTTGGTAATTACTTATTGGCAAGACTGAAGATTACAACTTATTTTGCTGGTCATCCTGGTTTACCAAGAATACATTATTTGGGTTCATCTTATCATGTCTCGTTTTAACAGTTTGGTAACTTTGGTTAAATTTTCCTGTTCTAACAGTTATAGTAGCTCGAGTTGAAAAATCTCTTGGCAGCTTCGCTCTGTCGTCCTTAATTTTCCACCGATTATAGGCTCACTGGAAAGCTCTTGAAAAATCCTTTTAAAATGCATATAATTAAACGGGTAGAAAATACGGCGCGGCAGTGTTTTAAGTAAAGATAACCAGATGTGCATTCTACCCGGGTTCGCTTTTCAACTCTACTCTTCCAAATTTTTAATTATAAATTTTAACAACTTTATCATCTATTAAAAACTCTTGGAAAGCAGTTTCCAATGAACCATGTACTATATGTCTCATACAATAGAAATAATCATGCATGCCATCTGCTGAGACAATGATTTCACGTCTTTGCCAGGGGGTTGTGTAATAAATATTACCACTAAAGCCTGTTGAACCCCTTATACTTAATATCCTTCTAAGTATCAAAGTCTTTATACTGTACTTTGCATTTTATGCATTACCTTGGTCTTATCACCTTGCTATTCAGTCTATGTCACACAGGGATTAACCCCATCACCATGACACGCTGGACTTCGATTGTAATTATGTTGACTTATGCCTAGTGCTTACTAATATCAGTCATTATTACAAAAAGAAAACACTTGTTGATATCTTGTTACAGATTACTTATTAATGTCAAGTCTTCATTATTACAAAAGGAAACACATTGTTGATGTAAATAATTTTTTTTACAGATCACTTATTAATGCCAGTCTTATTATTACTAATGATTTATAATTTTAGGTCTATTTTAAATTTATTATCATGTAAATAGAAATTAGTAGATTGAATAATGTGTAGCCTGCTACTAAATTTACTTTAGCATAATGCAACAAATGTCATAGATGACAATATACTGTCATGGAAAATTAAGGATTACACTCCAATATGGCGAGGTGGGCATTGTGATACAAAGCTCTCTCTCTCTCTCTCTCTCTCTCTCTCCACCCATTGCAATGGCGGCAAGCTACGCACGACGATTCCGCGCATGTCCGTTCCATGTTTATAGTTCCATGGGCGACACTACTTAAACAATCTAATATTTATTTATTCATTTAACTCTTATATTTTTCCGGCAACTTATGAACCTACGTATAAAACAGCACAGAATTTATCAATACATTACTGTTATGTATTTGGCAGAACACAGGTAATTATTCTATGAAAAAAAAAAAAGCTAAGTGCACTTTATTTATGTGTTCCGCTTAGACAACACTCTTGTCATGAACCCTTTATACAAACGCAGGAATGTATAATAGAAGCCTTAAGAAAGTGATTTAGTGATTTATGAAAGGTCATAAACTGTATATAAATCATTATTAGGACAGTCAATAGAGGAGGAAAAGAGGCCGAATAAGGAAAAAATTCATGGAAAGCTGGAACAAGCTTCATTATCTTTGTAATAGGGTACTTAATAACATTAATTTTGCACCCCTCTACCTCCCCGGATTTGGCCGCCATCTTGGAAAAATGGCGGCGAAAAACAGTTTTTTGAAAATATCTCGCTTAGAGTTCAATTTAGCTGAATGTTTACTGATACATAAAATAATCGTCATAAGATTTCCTATAAAATCTCATTTATTTTTTTTTTTTTTTTTGCACCGTTTTGGCGCCAGGAGCACGATAATATTTGAATCTAATTTTTTCCTACCTTTTGCGCCTGAATAGCATGTGGTTATTTTCATTGCATGCAATATTAAATAATGCTCCACGTTTCTAAGCTAACTGTAGTTCTTTTGTTTCAGGACTATGGAAACAGACCCATAGCTTATCAGTGATTGCTATACTATGGAAAAATGTCTTCATTAAAGAAATGCTTCATTTGTGAAGGAGAACTTTCCGAGGGTGAGACTCGAGAAGTTACAGAAAAAGGTGAGCAGACATTGATAGACTACAGCGTTGAATGGAAAGATGGAAAACAATATCAATTAAAAGGCCTGAAAAGTGTGAAAGTGCATGAAAAACGTACGAAGGTGTAAACACAAAAGAAAGGAATGCTGAAGCTTTCCGGCCAAGACAGGATCCCTCTCAAGTCCCTACAACGTCTTGGAGAAGTCTAGTCCCAGATTTTGACTTTCTTAATGATTGTGTTTTTTGTGGAAATGAAGCTTCATATGATTTTCTGAAAAAACAAAGCAAAAAACTTTCAAGTGAGCGTGAATCTGTTCATCGTGTAGAGACTCTTCATATTAGGGACGCTATTTTGAAAGCGGATGAAATGAGAAATGATGAGTGGGGCCAAACAGTGTGTACTCGCATATCTAATGTAGTTGATTTAGTTGCTGCTGAGGCAAGGTACCATTCAACCTACATGAAAAAATTCTACCAAGCATATCCTGGGAAGAAACGTGGTCGTCCCAAAAGTGATACAGTTATAGAGGCAATGACACATGCTTTTAACTACCTGGAAGAAAATAGAGAAGAATGTCAATTTACTTTCAGTAAGATTTTTGAGGCATATGAAGGTGAGCTACCAACTGGAAAAACAATAAAGTCTGAACTGAAAGAAAGATATGGAGAAGACATTAATGTTTCGGTGAACAAAAATAGAAAGCCTGTGGTGTGTTTTCGCGACACAGGGAACAAAATTTTGACTGATGCTTGGTATGAAAAACAAAGAAGTAAGGACGAGTAGTAGTAAATGCAGCCGCCAAAATAATTGCTGAAGATATAAGGTCCCAGATATATGAAACTGATCTGTATCCATGTCCAGAAAATTTCTTAACTGACATGGATTCTCTTATACCAGATACCCTCAGCTGTCTTGTTAAAACTGTTGTACTGAAGAACAAGAAAGGTGATAAAAGTAAATGGGATAAGAAGTGCACAGCAATTTCACACGCTATTCTGACCGCAGCTAGACCACATTCTCTCATATCCCCTCTACAAATAGGCCTTTCTGTTCATCTCAGTCAAAAGTATGGTTCTAAGCACCTGCTGAATGTATTCTCTACCTTGGGATTATGTGCTTCTTATGCTGAGGCATTGCTCTTTCAAGTATCAGAACATTTGTACGATTGATGGATTCAACACTTTCCACAGTATGGGAGGGATTCAGTGTGTCACGCCTTCCCCAAATGATCCTACTTCAAATCAGCCAATAAGAAGACTACAAAAGATCCCTTGTGCATCCTCTGTTGGACAAATTGGCCTTGTTCCCATTAAAGCATTTGAAAACAGAGGTGCAGGGGGACTGCTGCATATAAAAGTTAGGGATTTAGCAAATATCATTGAAGTTTTCACCATTGTGTCAGTAACAACAATGGAACTCTTGTGGCTACTTGGAAAATGGCAAAAGAAGACAGAGTTTCCAGGATGGAATGGTTACATGGAGAAATGTACTGCACACTTGCTATATGATGTGTCCCAGATCTTATAATATCTTCCCTTTATAAATGCTCCACCCCCAGATTATGACACCATATACACAGTACTTAACCAAGCTGTAGAGAAATGCAAAGAACAGAAACAACAAAGTTGCTTAGTAACCTTTGACCAACCGAAGGCTCGTGGCATTGTAGCTAAATGTGATCAAGGCTCACACCTAAGTGATTTTATTGTATGCCTTGGTGCTTTCCACTTATTGGTGTCCTTTATGGTTGCCATTGGCTACATCATGAATGGAAGTGGAATAAGAGAACTTTTTAATACTGTATAAGCTAGTGCATCTGTTGACAAAATGTTGACTGGGTATGCTTATGCAAGAGCTCTCAAGGCACACATACCTGCACATGCTGCACTGGCTATACTAATTTTGAATGAAACTGATCTCTCTTCTGATGAACAGTCAACAATAGAAGCAAACTTACAGATGATTGACTCTACATTGATTGACAATGAAGTGCTACAAAATGTGCTTTGCAAGTTTAATGGTACTCTGAGTTTGATGAAGAGTAAAGGTGCAACTGCAAAACTCTGGATGCACTATTTTGAAATTGGTAAAACAGTTTATTGAAGCAGAGTGATCAGGTAACTGGAAACTACACCAGGAAACAATTAAAAAAATGCTACCCTATTTTCATGCCAGTGGTCATTTCTTGTTTGCAAAAGAAGCTCAGCTGCATCTACAAGACATGTTAGACCTGAAGGACTGCATAACCCTAAAGGAATATGAAGATTATGTTCAAAAGGGTTATTTTACAATAAGAAGGTCGGAAAAATTTTGGTCCGGCATCTGGTCTGACATGACCCTTGAACAGACTTTGATGCGTTCCATGAAGAGTTCTGGTGGACTGACCCATGGTAGATGAATGTCAGACTGTGCTAACCAGATTGGGTTCTTGGTATGCCTATCAATTTGAGGATCACAGAGATAATTGAGGAGTATTGTGATGTTGCTTACAATACAGGAGAGCAGCATATAGATGCCAGAAAGGCTCGCATTTCAAGAGATAATGAAGATCTTCAGCTCTTTGTAGGTTGGTTCTTATCCCACCCACCATATCCAGATTTTGATGGCATTATGTCGATAAGCACAGGAGTAACGGGAGATACAGAAACAAATCCTCATAATGCTTATGAGGCTGGAGTAGTTTCAATGTCAAATATTATTGGCAGTAACTTTGCAAAAGTCAAGTTTGCACGGAGTAATAGAGTCAAACCCATAGGAGCTGCCATGACAGAAGTAAAAATAAGAAATGTTGCATGTCCAGTTGAACCTGAGATGTTATTTAGAAGAATTTTATTCACCAAGAACTCGCATGAGCTATTCAAACTTAACTTTGAGTATGAACTATTAGCTCCATATCCCTTGTCCATTTTTGATGAAATAGGAATGCGCAAAACCAAGAAATCCATGATGTATGAACTATTTGCACCTCTTACAGACAAGAATTGTTGGAGATACGGTTTTTGTTATTGATGGAGGATTTCTGATGGATCGAGTTGTTTGGCAAAAAGGAGATATGATTTCAGCCATTCTAAAGAGATACACTGAATATGTAAAGAACCACTACAAGAGAAATGCCATTGTTATATTTGATGGATATCCAGGAAATCTAGCAGACAAAAGTACAAAATATGCTGAGCGGGCTCGGCGAATGATTTGTTCTGCCACAGACTCAATGTTTGATGAGGCAATGCCTGTAACAACAAGTCAAACCAGGTTTCTTTCAAATGAGAGAAATAAGAGCCGGCTTATTACAATGCTCACCACCAGACTGATCAATGAGGGTTATACAGTAAAACAGGCTACTGAAGATGCAGACAGATTGATTGTTGCTACTGCTATTGAAGAATCTACCATGGCTGAATCAGTAGCAATCGTAGGAGAAGATGTAGACCTCTTAATCATCCTTACAGCCTTGGTTGGATCAAGGACAAATATATACATCTTAAACCAGGCAGAGTGTTACGGACACCGAGGTCCGCTACAGGTTCTTAATTATAATAAACAAAAAGATTCAACACCAACAGTTGAAACGGGATACGAATATAGAAAGAAACACAAACAGAACAAAAGTTTATTTACAAGTTCACCAACAAAGATAAATGCAGAATGGTTTCTCCTATTTACATAACAAAAATAAAATCTTACAGTATGTGAGCTAGGGAAACAGTGCCGTAATGAAATACTTGCTGGCCAGTTTTGCAGATTTCGAAAATCAGCGATGGCTTCACAAAGGAGAACTGTAGAACTTCAGACGTCTTCTATTCTTGATACTCGAAGGGCAGGTTACTCCTCAAAACCACTTGCAGGACGTTTCTTCTCTGACGGATTGCTCAACGTTGGAATATCTCTGTCTCTCTCTCTCTCTCTCTCTCTTTCTTTCTCACTGTGGACGATTGAACTCGATACGATCACACCTCCGGCGTCTTCTTCCTGTAATATGTTCGTCTCTTCCTTCTTCTCTTATCTCTCTCTGATGATCTGATTTTCTCTGCTTCCTCAGTCATATATATAGATATATATATATATATATATATATATATATATATATATATATATATATATATATATATATATATATACGGCGATCTGGGGGCGGGGCTTACCAGCAAGCATCATCGTCTCCCGAGTCGAAAGAACTTTTTAGAAGGATCTAGGCAAAATGTTACATCACAATATGCGGCGTTTCTAGCGAGCAACGGTGCATGCAGAGTTCCAAAACACCCCTGGGGTTTCTCGAACAATCATGAGAACAGGCGCCTCCAACACATGCACGAATGCCTCCTTGCTGCAGACCTACTTGAAAAAATGCATTTTCATTTCCTTTAACTTATAATTCTTCACTATAAAGCGATTACCATGACACAGAGGACATACAGAAAGCAAGCTGTACACACCAACCTCCATGAAATTTGGATCAGCCATCAAGTACAACATTCTCTTCTTACATGCATTTAGTGGGTCCGACACTACTTCTGCCTTTTTTAGACAGGGAAGAACTAAAAGATCTTGTTGATGTCTTTAAAGAACCATCTGCTGAATCTGCAAAGATTGCTGAAGCTGGAAAGAATTTCATTCTTCACTTATATGGGCATAATGAATGTGAATCCCTTTCTGATTTGAGATATCTGTGCTATGCTCAGTCACTCATTAAAAGTAAATTCACTTTGGCTTCTCTGCCTCCTACAGATGCAGCTGCTCGATTTCATTCCAAGTGCAGAAGTGGTTGGGAAATGACTTGTCTCCAACAAATTGGGGTTGGAATGTAACTACAAAAGGATTGGTTCCAGTCACTACAGATAAAGACCCAGCTCCACCAGACCTGCTCAACATTGTCTCTTGCAAACGTGCTAAAGGTTGCATGACTGCCACCTGCAGCTGTAGAAAGGCAGGATTAAAATGTTCTGTGATATGGGTTTCTTGCGAGGGGTTGTCATGTTCAAACTCTGACGTAATTGATGATGAAGAGGACTGTGACGAACCCCTTGATGCCACATTAGAAAACTCCTTGATGTCAGCGGGTGAAGAAACTCATGGAATAGAATAATCAGAATATATTATAGGAGGGCCAGCGACTTATTCCTAATGAAAAGCAAATACAGTTAAACAGAAAGTGAACAAACCTCCCTGGGGATGATGGTTCATGGCCACCCCGCAAGGGATGAAGGTGTCAGGCAAGAGATAGATAGATAGATACATGCCAAGCTGTTATTTTACCTTACAACCATTCTACAAAAGAAACAAAATGCTTGTCATTATTTTCCTATGAAGAACAATGTAGTTCGCTAATACTCCCATTACAAGAAAACCAATGCTATCCTGGAAATCAATACTTCTAATTGTGCAGCAAGAACTGGTAAAGCATTGTTTAATTTGATAACTTCATAATTTGGATGGATGGTTGGGTGCAAGGGTGGTAACTCTGCCAGTGAGCATTCACTGTCTGTCCTAGACCAGAAACAAAAAGAGGAAGGACACCGTTGAGACAAATTTTGGAGATTGGAGGTAGGCAAAACAAGTCGCAAACATTTTCGTAGGCTTGGCACGATAACGGTGCGACATTTCAAAATTATGCATAGAAGATTAATTATAGAAAATATTACGTAGATTATTTTATGTATTGACATATTTTCTGGTAAAGTGAGACCCAAATGAGATATTTGCAAAAAATTGTTTTTCGCCGCCATTTTTCCAAGATGGCGGCCAAATTGGGGGCAGTAGAGAGATGCAAAATTTATACATTATTAAATACCCTTTTATAAAGATAATGAAGCTTGTTCCAGCTTTCCATGAATTTTTTCCTTATTCAATCCCCTACTGACTGGCGTATATCATGATTAATGAGAAATCTTATTCCTCGAACAAAGTTAAATATGCTGATTGACATACCTTTTTTTCTACAGTAAATTTATTCATATAATTTCAATTATTCAGGTTGAATTGAGGGACATTTTTATCGACCATAAGCTAGCATTCGGTTTAAATATTTGAGAAAGTTTAGGTATATATGTGTCTGTCTGAATTCATACCTTTTGAATTATACTTATTGTGGGATCTGAACGACATTATATCAAGAAATAAATTTCTAATCACCAGAAACTAATTCCTCTGACTCCACGTTGGCAGAGAGTGGAATCGAAGTCGGGACTACCGAATTGGTAGGCGAGCACGTAAGCCCCTCGTCCAAGGAGGAGAGGATATGGAGAACCTTACAATATATATGTATGTATGTATATATGTTTATATATGTATAAGTATAACTTGAGTAGTTATTACAATATATATTGTAATAACAACTTAAGTTATACATATACATAATACATAATATATATATATATAATATATATATATATATATATATATATATGTGTGTGTGTGTGTGTGTGTGTGTGTATAGTTATATACTATATATATATATATATATATATATATAATATATATATATATATATATATATATATATATACAAAAACACACATCCGAATAGTCAGTTCTGCCGTTTTGCCCCAATTTTCAACCAAGGTCCCAGGTTCGACCGGGCAGAGCAGTAACAATAATTATCAACGACGGTGACCTCTGGGTGTAAGTTATTCCAAAATCACAGCAACATTAGACGCTTCTTTGCCCATTGTTAATTCAGGAGACTTCCGACAAAAGTAAAGCCACGGAGGAACCAACATTAATACCATTAAATGACCGTAAAACATGTCAAGAATAATATACTCTCGACTATAACGCGAAGGGACCGAGCAATTATCTTGGAATCACAAGTCCATTATTCTTCAAAAGTGGCCGTCAAGCCAGCGAGTGTAGCAGGAGTGATAAGACGAACTTACACAAAAATACACTTTTCATGCAGAAAATCGACATACAAAGCTATACCGAATCAAAAGCAATGTGAGCTTGAAATGTTGTTTATGACGGCCACAGAACGTTTTCCAATAAAGTGAAGGAACCAAGTTCCTCATTATTCATCGGTTTGCATAATCTACAACTTCTATTTCCTATATCCATTTCCTCAGCTCTCGTGGCAGTTCAGTAAAGATTGGGGTAGCCTAGACAGCTATTCTACCCTAAGTAAGCTATCGATAACGCCATCAACAAAGCCAATGAAATATATTTATCAGGCCATAAAGATAACAAACGAAAATTCTTTTTGTCGACAAAATATAACTCCCTTACCCAGACGCTATCAAGATTGCGATTAAGAACACCAAACCTGAGTTCTGTACTCACTTACTCTCAGTTTTCTTACCGAGGAACCATAGGGAGTAATATTGTTAAAATAAATCTGTCTAAATGAGAGAGATAGAATCCAGCGTTTACTAAGTGCCATGTGAAGGTTGTGGGTAAATTTTATGTGGGACAAACAGGCCGTCCCCTATCGCAGAGATGAGCAGAACGCAATACAAAGAATTCCCTGATTTTCGTTCACAATCAAGATACCACAAGAGTCCCCCTTTTTAATTTAAAAAGTGCCTGTACAGGAAGGAGGCAAATTGTGAAATCCGCTACCATGAGCCAGTCAGATATTATTATTATTATTATTATTATTATTATTATTATTATTATTATTATTATTATTATTATTATTATTATTCAGATAATGAAACCAATTCACATGGAACAAGCCCACCAAGGGCCATTGACTTGAAATTCAAGCCTCCGAAGAATATGGTGTTCATTAGGAAGAAGTAAGACGAGGTATGAGGAAATGCAGAAAGATGAGACCCCACTTATTAAAAAGAATGAAAAATAAATGTATTAAAATGCAAAAGGAGAATAGTATTAGGGTGGTCATGTATCGCACCTTTCGCTTGAACTTCTGAAGAAGTTCCAATTGCACGACATCCTTAAGAGGGGCCGTTCCATAGTCCAGCGGTGTGAGGAGGAATAAAGGACCTCTGGAACTGAGAAGTTCGACAGCGTGCCAAATTTATTGTAAATTGGTGCTGCTGTTCAGCAAATCTGGTTGCTCTTGTTAAAAGGGTGTGCTGGAAATGCAAGCATCTCTTGGCAATCACCGTTGCTAAGCAAAAGCCTGAAGAACGTATTCGCAATCCATCTCCTGCCGAGAAACGGCGGCGAGAACTCGCCCTGAGGAACGCCAATCCGGACGAAATGATGCCAATGTTGCATAAACTGATTTGCTGACTCAGGTAATCACTCTTCTCCGTTTCAGGGGCATTCATATTGCCATTTAATAGGACAATACAACTGGAACCTTCACTGTCATAAGCTTGGTCACCAATTTGAGCGTTGCCCTTTATGGGACAATTGGTTTGCTTATTATTTGGGAAAATGCAATGCATTACTATAGTAGATTCACATCAACCGTGCATTTGGTGTCTAGGCCAGTCCCTTACGACGCTCCTGATTAGCTGTTGATAAGCCAGTCACAGAGCTGGAAACTCTCAGTCTATCTCGAGAAAGTTCACATGGGTAGGATGTATGTTCCACCTCTCCTCATGGATACGTCTATCCAAAGCATCCCTCAGGAGAGGTGGAACATACATCCTGCCTATGTGAACTCTCTCGAGAGGCTCAGAGTTTCCAACCCTGTGATTGACTTATTAACAGCCAATCAGGAGCGTCATTAGGGACTGGCCTAGACATGAAATGCAAGGTTGATGTGAATCTACTATAGCCTCATGGATTCTCCTTGCAGTTTCATACATTCCTATCTATTTATTTACTTATCGTTTCGTATAAGTAATATTTCCCTTTACCTTCTCTTCTTCCTAATGAACTCCATATTCAGTTGCTGAGCAAATCCCCGGAGAAGAGATTATGTTCCATATCCTGCCCAGAAACGATGGGCATGAACTCGGTCTGAGGGGAGCCATTCCAAGCGAAATACCCATTTGAAGTTCAAACCACTTAATTCCAAACTCGCATTGAGCTCGGTGAAATCTTGCCATTGTATAGCAATATCTCGCCCATTTTCCACCGAGGCGATGGCCGGTGTGTATTAGTCTAAATATGTCCAGGCTTATTCACATTTCTCGTTTCTTTGTTTCTGAGATGGTCTTATTAGAATATTTTTAATCTGCTCGATTAAAGAAAACTTACATTATATATGTATGCATATTCATGCAACACGTCTACATATATGTGTATAGATATTCATTATTCTGTATATATATATATATATATATATATATATATATATATATATGTGTGTGTGTGTGTGTGTGTGTGTGTGTGTGTGTGTGTGTGTGTGTGTGTGTACAAAAGGCCTACTAAAACACCTCTGGACTCCAAACCATATAGAAAATGGAGAAAGTTAACAACAGATTACGGATCAATCTCAATAGCTAAGTGAGACGGTCCAGAGCCTTCGAGGATGAATGGTGGTCCACGGATAATATCCACAAAGCTGTAGATCCCGTCATTATCAGCATCGACAGTGATAATGAAGATGATTCGTCCCTTGATAGTGACGAAGGCTGTGAATCAAGTGATCATCTCAATCGTTTCCATCTTTTTTCAACCTGTGATAATACTTAATTAATACACCCGAGAGAGAGAGAGAGAGAGAGAGAGAGAGAGAGAGAGAGAGAGAGACCACTCTAAATAATAGTGTTAATTATATACTGGGTTGTCGGTTAAACTGTGTGATTTACTTTTGGTTACCTGATTGTCACGGGTAACAAGAAAGTAAACATCTCCGTTTTCTTTATGATAAGGGTGGAAGTTAGTCCACCGAAATATAATCCTTAGCTTCAAGCTAGACGTGTTTTAATGGACTTTTTATACTTGAGACGGGTCCTGTTTTAACAGAAGAGTTTATTTACACTCACACACTCACGCATATCAATATATATATATATATATATATATATATATATATATATAGATATAATATATATATATATATACGTGTGTGTGTGGGTGTGTATATGTGTGCGTTTTTTGTGTGTAAACTGTCATTTGGAATATCAGTACATCACGTGAGGAAAGGTTTCTTCTTGTATGTGGCGTGTGTAGAATATTTGCCGGCCTTAAATGGACATATATACCTTTTGCGTAGATATCTCTCGTCAGTAAGAAATTATATACATGATTCGTATACAGACCCTGTATAGTTGGTGTACTCTCACATTTTATGAACAATCCCCCCAACAATGTTTTGCATGCTCGAGCCTTAAGGCCAACAGGGTATTAACCAAGTAGGGGGGAATTCCCGAACCATACTCCATAGTCAATTAACTCTACTATTATCATGGGGAGTTGCGCCAAGTATGCTCACATACAAATTAACCTTTACTGAACTGTTCCTCTCTCAGTCACACATTAGGTAATAGGATATCCCTCCGTTTTAGTGTGTGGAGAAAATAGAATGTTGTAAACGCAACGATGATTAGACCAATTTCTACCGATTTCAGCTTCTAGGATAATTTATATAACTATATAAGTTTAGTATATCTTAGTTTGACCAGAACACCGAGCTGATTAACAGCTCTCCTAGGACTGGCTCGAAGGATTGTATATCTTTAGGTGTCTAGGAACCAATCGGTTACCTAGCAACGGGACCTACAGCTTATTGGGGGATCCGAACCACATTATATCGAGAGATGAATTTCAAATCACCAGAAATAAATCCCTCTGATTCCACGTTAGCAGAGCGCGGAATCGAGCTCGCGACTAACGAATCGGTAGGCGAGTACGTAACCCTCTTGTCCAACGAGGAATATATATAACTATATAGAAATATAGATATTTATAATAAGTATTGTTGATCTTCGAGTGAGGTATTAACGAGGACGGACCATATCGAGGAGAAACAAGTATATCGTGAATGTGATTGTTATAGAAGAACACGGCAGATATGTTCCCTCTAAAAGTTGCTGAACAGCTTAGCTATGGATAATTCAGCTTGAAAGCTTTCGTGTTCTGTT